>NW_007258922.1:265236-283369 GCF_000164805.1 Carlito syrichta | reverse complement strand
AGCGGCCACTGCACTCCAGTCTGGGTGACAGAGGGAGACTCCAACTCAAAAAAAATAAAAGAAAAAAGAAAACAAAAGAACACAGGATTTAGGAGGTAGCAGTAGTCAAAAAATGCTCCAAAACACCCAGTAACGGGCAGCACAAGACTCCTCACACCTTCAAATATATGGCAATAAGACTTACTAATATACACTTTAACTTGTGTGGTTAGAAATATTAATAAGTGACTTGTATTTGTTAAGTCAGTAAAAAAAGAACAATTAAAAATTTTTTTTGAGACAGGGTTTCACTATCAACCAGTGCAGTGGCACAATCATGGCCCACCACAGCCTCAAACTCCTTGGCTGAAGTGATCCTCCTGCCTTAACCTCCCAAGTAGCTGGGATTATACCTGGCTAACTTTTGTTTGTTTGTTGTGGAGATAGGGTTTCACTTTGTTGCCCAGACTGGTCTCGAACTCCTGAGTTCAAGCAATTCTCCAGCTTCAGCCTCTCAAAGTGCTGGGATTACGGGCATGAGCCACCAAGCCTGGCCTAAAGGCAAAAATTTTAAATGAACATTATGACCAAAAAAGTGAGTTCTCGTTCTAAAAATATGTAGAAAAATTATGAACTCCTTGCAAAGAAAGCTTTCAGAATCAGTTTTACCCAAAACTGATACCTAAGGTAAGTGCTCTTACCTACCCTGGCCCCTGAGCTCTTCCTGCCTATCTCAATATTTAAATCATCAGTTATTTCACTTGATTCATACATCCAATTTGACAACAGCATGTCTAGTGAAACATGATTCATAGGACACATTATGAATCCCTTTCCTTCCATGGTACATTTATACTTTAGTTTTTCATTGTTTGCATTTTTGGGTCATAATCCTACCTTAAACTCTTTGCCAGTTGTTCAAATCTCTCCAAATCCGGATGCACTGGGTTGCCTACAAATGCCGTCTTCTTCAAAGGCTTCTGCCCTTGGCCACCCTGGCAGGAGTAGAGGGGGTGGTGGCTGCCATGCAGAGGGGGAGAAGAGACTGCCAGGAGGACAGGATAGGAGGAGTCTCTGATCTGGACCTGCCCAAAGGCTCCTAGGCAGCTTGTCAACAAGAAAGGGCAGACTCTCAGCACTGAGAAAGTAAACTTTCTGGCCAGGCATGGTGGCTCACACTTATAATCCCTGCACTTTGGGAGGTCAAGGTGAGAGGATTGCCTGAATCCAGGGTTCGAGACCAGCCTAAGCAACTTGGTGAGACCTCATCTCTACAATAAATAAAAAATTAGCAGGGCATGGTGGTGTATGCCTATAGTTCCAACTACTTGGAAGGTTATGGTAGAAGGATTGCCTGAGCCCAGCAGGATGAGGCTGCAGAGACCAGGAGCATGCCACTGCACTTTAGCCCAGGTGACAGAGTGAGACTCCAACTAAAAAATAAAAATAAGAAAATAAAATAAGTAAGCTGTTGGGAGCCAGCCTTGGAGGTCTGCATAAACAGCAGTACCGTTGACCCTGGGCCGCAAGGACGAGCTCGGGGGCTGCGACCCCTTTGCCTTCCACCTTGCCTGACACCATTGGCAGAGAAGCATTCTGTACAGTTGAGCATGAGGACAATAGTGTGTGAGGCATACACAACACACAGTAACTTTAGAACACCATTGTTCGCTTTTCCACTTCCCACTACGTGGTCTGGCTTTCTCAATCCATGTTATAATTAAACTCTGAAGTACGTTAAAGAGATCTTTTTGTGGATTGCCTGAGCCTGCAGGTTCGAGACCTGCCTGGGCAGGCGAGACCTTATCTCTACAATAAATCAAAAAATTAGCTGGGCGTGGTAGCGCGTGCCTGTAATTCTGGCTACTCGAAAGGCTGAGGCGGAAGGATCGCCGGAGCCCAGCAGGTCGAGGCTGTGGTGGCCGGGGCGTCCACTGCACTCCAGTCTGGGCGACACAGTGAGACTCCAACTCAAAAAAAAAAAGGAGATCTTTTTGCTTAGTCACGAGTTATAGATAATGAGTTAAGAATTTTTAGTTTATTGATTAATTTAGAAATTTATGTAGGATTTATGTATGAGATTTATGAAATTTATAAGATTAAGATTAGTAATGAGTTAAGAGTTGGATAAAGTTTAAGTATAGTAGGTAATTAAGGTTTTGAATATGAATTTAGCTTTATAGGTAAAGTTAGAGTGAATTAGATATATGTGTTAGGTATATAGGTTAAGGATTACTTTAGGCATTAATAAAATCATTAGAAGTTTTAAATTTTAGGAATAAGAATTATAGAAACAGTAATAGGCCCTGGACTCCGGGAAGCTGAAACAAGGGGACTTCTCATACATGAAGGAATGTGTACCTACATTGCTTTGAGGAGATTTCTTGATGAACTTTGCTCTGCGTAGAAGAAAGAACTCTATGCATGGACTGCTTCAAAGCCTAGAGCCAGAAACTACTGTTCGAACTTTTAGTGACTGTTTAGTAAAAGAATAGGTTTCATTATTTAGGAGAGGATTTATAATTTTTATTAGTTTCAGGTTCAGATTGTTAGTTAAAAGTTTAGAATTTAATGTGTAACAAGTAAGATTGTAAGTTTCGGGTTTGGGTTATTGATTAGTGGAATGTCAATTTAAGATCATTGTAATCTGTAAAACAATCAGATAGGAACACGAAAAACTGCTTTTGAGGAACATTGGCCAAGCATGAGGAACAGAAAAAGAATTTTATATTTATTCTTCCCCATGCTTGAGAAAACATCTGCCGGGTGTGGGGGCGCCCCTCGTGCACCCAGTCCTGCTCATGTGATTTGTGCGTGATGTGCTTTGTAAGGATGACTTTGCAAATCAGGGATAAAAACCCACTGTTAACTCACAATAAACAGCATCTGCTCTACTCCCAGAACAGTTGTCCAAAGTCTTTCTTCCTCACAGCACTAATGCCGTCTCCACCTTCAGGAATCTCTGGACTCTGCTGGAGCTGGACTCTGGCAGTAAGCCTTCCCCAGCTCTCTGTGAACACATGCTGCCACACACAGAGAGGACAAATCCAAGGGCAACTGCAGAAGCCTAACCACGAAAGAAAATGTTCTAAAGTTGCATATAAAATCCAGATGTACTTCCTTTTTTTTTTTTTTTTTGAGTCAGAGTTTCACTCTGTCACCCAGGCTGGATGGCAGTGGTACACTCCAAGCCACTGCAGCCTCGACCTGCTGGGCTCAGGTGATCCTTCCACCTCAGGCTTCCAAGTAGCTGGAATTACAGGCATATGCCACCACGCCCAGCTAATTTTTAATTTTTTGTAGAGATGAGGTCTTGTCAAGTTGCCTAGCTGTTCTCCTCTAACCTCGGCCTCCCAAAGTGCTGGGATTATAGGTGTGAGCCACCACGCCAGATGTGCTTTCAACAGAATTCTGTGAAGGCAGTTTTGGCCTCGGAGGCCTCAGCAGTTGGCAAGCTCTAGGACCGGAGTAAAATCTGTCTACTGGGCATGGTAGCTCATGTGTGGAACCTCCAAACTTTGAGAGGCCAATGTGAGAAGGATCACTTGAGGTCAGCAGTTCAAGACCAGCCTGAACAACATAGCAAGACCCTGTTTCTACAAGAAATTTTTAAAACTAAAAAAATGCAAAATCTATGTCTACCCTGCAAATCTCTTCCAAGTTGACACAGCCATCATGAGCAAGAGCCATAACTGGTGGTGAATGCCTGTTGTCATTCTAAACATGGCAAGTTTTTCCACACAAATACTGTGCTACAATTCTTGGCATATAAGGGCCACATCTCCCTTCAATCACATGTCCAGTACATGCCAGAATGGGTAACATAAATCAGTACTCACCACAGGAATTCTTCTCTTGCTCAGAAGACACCTGCATCTACTGCAAAGACTTCTACTTTCTTCTCTAGTCTGCTCTGTATTTTCCCTCATATTCCTATCCTGGCATGTTCTGTCTTTTGTAATTATAAAATAATCATTAACTTAAAAAAACCACGTACAAGCCGGGCTCGGTGGCTTAGCCTGTAATCCCGTGCCTTTGGGAGGCTGGGGTGAGTGGATTGCCTGAGCCTGAGGGTTTGAGACCCGCCTGGGCAACTTGGCAAGACCTCATCTCTACAATAAATCAAAATGAGCTGGGTGTGGTAGCGTGTGCCTGTAATTCCAGCTACTTGGAAGGGTGAGGCAGAAGGATCGCCAGAGCCCAGCAGGTCAAGGCTGCAGTGGCCGGGAGCGGCCACTGCACTCCAATCTGGGTGACAGAGTGAGACTCCAACTCAAAAAAACAAACAAACAAAAAATCACATACAATTAGTGATGTAAAAATCCATCCAACCCATCTTTTAGTGAATATGACTACGTTGTGATAATTTTATTTTGATTTTTAAAAATGAGTCAGAGTTTTGGGGTCATAGGGGATTAGTCACTGTTATATTTCAAAATAATGCATTTATTCAAGGCACATTTTAATTTTCTTTATCTTCTTCAGAAGCAGCTGCAGGAATGCCTAAAATCCAGTAATGTCCACCTAAAACACCTTTACTGGAATTTGATTCCTTGGGCCAGAGGAAGGTCCTTACTGTAGTTGATTGTGCTAGGGAGGGAAAAAGGAACAAAAGTAAATGAATGATACATAATATAGAATATTTTCATGTCATTTAAAAATGTAGACCTATATATATTAACATGTCCAAGTTGTAAGTTGGTGAAAAAAATTTAAGCTACAAGACAATGTTAGTATGAATCCAGTATTATAAAATAAAGAAAAAGAGAAACACAAAAATCTGGAAAGACGCTATATTATTCACAATTTTGTTTTGAACAGGGCACAAGAATATGTGAGCTGTAACTTTCTTATTTATATCTGTAAATAACTTGTACTAAATTATTAGGGAAAACATAGATATTTTGATAGAAGTAAGAAAATATAACAACTTAGAAATGAAAGCTTATTTATTAACAAGTCACCTGGTCATCACTGGTTTTTCTCGTGAGAGGAAAAGCATCCTCTCTAAATGGGTTCCAGAAAAATCACAACTAAGTATGTTTGCCCCTCTGGTTCTCAAATGCACAAAACAAGTAACCAGGACATGATGACCTCAAAGAACAGGAAGCCGGCAATGAGCATGAACACCCCAGGCTAAAAGCACCTCAGAAACTCCTGACAGGAACACAATGGCAGAGGTTCTAAGGAAGCAAGGTTGACTGAGTCTCCAGAGCTAGTGACAGGAGCAAATGGGACTGGGACAGGCATCTCTTGGTTCCTCACTCAGGGCTCTTTCTGCAACACAACACCGCCACACACCTGGATACTTTGTTTTATTGCATTTGGATAAAAGCTATTTCTTTTTTTTTTTGAGTTGGAGTCTCACTCTGTCGCCCAGACTGGAGTGAAGTGGCCACTCCCGGCCACCGCAGCTTCGACCTGCTGGGCTCCAGTGATCCTTCCGCCTCAGCCTTCCATAAAAGCTATTTCTACCTAAGGGTAGAGGGAGACAAAATAAAAGAAACAAGTCCTAGACAAAATCTCCCAGTAGCAGACTAGCCACAGCTACACACGTGCTGGGTGAAAGAACTCCTTCACTTCCAAGGATCATGCTTGCTATTCAAGAGCTGGTAGCTCCCAGCTTGCCAGTCAGACCTGTAGGCCCCTCCCTGCCTCTGTTGTCTGCTGCTTCTGTGATCTATGAGGATGGTGACTGCGTTCAAGAAGAAAGTGAAAAGGACAGCTCTTTCTGCATTCTTCACCTGGTTGACCCTCACGTGTCCTGCTCTCATGCTATCTCCTGGATAGAAACCACCACCAAGATAAGATGGTTTCCTAGATGTGGGCTTGACACTAGCTGAAGTTGGACGAGAAGGCTAGAAAAATAAGAATACAAAACAGATTCTCTGAGACAGCTGTGAAACACTGGAAAAACAAAATCAAGTGGAAGTGCACAAAGACAGCACAGACAGTAGAAGCACGTAAAAGCAGCTTAAGCCCAAACCATCTCCCCAAAGCCCTTTCTTACCAAGTAGATCTTCTCATGTACTGTTTCCAGGAATCACTGCCAGACTCCCTGCCACCACCAGTGTGTTTTTCTCCTCCTAGAGAAATACAAAATACTCTCACATCTTTCGAACAGTTTCTGTATGGGTTCCTACTCAGTGTCGCTGAAATTAAGAGAACAGAGCTACCTGACCAGTTACTTCACATTCAGCCACAGTATCTCCTCCACAAATAAATAAAAGGCAGAGACCAAAACAGAACTAAGAGGAAAAATAAAATAGAAAGAACTAAGAGGAAATAGAAAGATATCAGGAAGAAGCCCTTTTTAAAAAAAATACAGTTAGACTAAGGTAATTAAAGTAGAAATCAGGCCAGGTGCAGTGGCTCACACTTGAAATCCCAGCACTCTGGGAGGGTGAGGCAGGAGCACTGCTTGAGCCTAGAAGCTTGAGACCAGCCTAAGCAACATAGTAAGACCTTGTTGCTACAAAAAAACAAAGTCAAAAAATTTGCTGGGTGTGTTGGCATGTACCTGTAGTCCCAGCTACTTGGGTGGTTAAGGGAGAAGGATCACCTGAGCCCAGGAGGTCATGAGCCATAATCATGCCACTGCCCTCTTATCTGGACAACAGAGTGAGTTCCAACTCAAAAAAAAAAAAAAGGTAGAAAACTCTAGTCAGTGGAAATACAATTTTTTTCTCTTTTATGCTCATCTAAATATTCTAATATTTTACTATGTATATTGCTTTTATAATAAAATATCTTTAAATGCTATCTTTAAAAGAGGTAATTAGAAGATAAAGATTCTATAAAACAAGAAAAGAGTACTATTTAAAAATGTGCCATCAAAGTACAAGAAGTAAGTCTTGGTGTTGTTTTTAGTAATAGCAGAGGAGAAACACTTAAGATTAGAGAAAAAAATTGAGAAAATCTACCATTTTAAAAACAAAAAGATGAAAGAGATGGAAAATAGAAGAAAAAAGATAGCAAAATTAGATAATCAATTCAAGAGGCTACATTCAAATGACAAGAGCTCTAGAAATTTAAATAGAGAAAATAAAAGAAAATCATCAAAGAAATACTACCAAGTAAAAGAAAACCAGTAAAAACTTTCTAGAACTGAAAACTATGAGTCCCAATATCCTAATGAGGCCAAACACTGCCTACTGATGGTCAGACAAAAAATATTTACATAGATCTTCATTGAGATATATTATTAATAAATTTCAGAATGTCAGGCATAAATAGTAAACCCAGAACTTTCTGAAAGTAGAGAAAAAAAGAATCAGAAACCAAAATGGATGAACCTTGCAACTGCAGTACTAGAAACCAGAAGACAAATGAGTAATGGCTACAAAATTCTGAAAACAAATTATCACAAACTACGCAGAAAAAGCACAGAAGGTATAGTATGTCCTAATTTAATGTCATTGATAGGTTATCTGAGACTACAACTTGAGGCTGTGTACAGTCTAAAGCTCATGCCTGCAATCCCAGTACTTTGGGAGGCCAAGGAGGAATGATTACTTCAGGCCACGAGTTTGAGACCATCCTGGGCAACATAGTGAAACTCCTCTCTTCAAAAGAGAAAAAAAAAGAAACTACGACTTTAAGTGTAACATTGTAAAAGAAACAAAACAACCCCACAATTTTACCATAGGCTAATTAATATAAACAAGAGTTAAGTTACTATACCATATTTCTGGTCTCAAAAACATCACATTTCTAAAAAAGACCTCAAACATTTCTACTATAAAACATTGAAATAAATGTGATCTATACATACATTTAAGGGGAAAAAAAAACAAATAAGATAACTATTTACCTAATTTTTGGTGAATCAGTGAGTGACAGTAATCATAGTGGTGGTGGGTTAAAAGAAGGAATAAATATTTACAGAACAAAAATTTTAAGGAGCACCTCCTACCACCACACAGTTCAAAAACAAATAGCAACAAATATGGTGGGTTCACTGGGTGCTTTCAAGCAGTGTTTATTGTTGTATATTTGTATGATTACTGTATACTTTACACATTTTTATTTTACAATAACTTGTACTCATTTAGTCATTCCTTTTCCAACCTGCTTATTCTAGTTCCGAATTACAAGTGACTGGAGACTATCTTAGAAGCTCAGGGATCAAGGTGGAAACCAAACCTGCACAGGACACCATTCCATCTCAGGGCACACTCACACCCACCCACATGCACACAGACTGGAACCATTTAGACACACCAATTCACCTAATATGCACAGCTTAGGGATGTGGGATATGGAAAACCTGGAAAAAAGCTAACGCAGACATGGAAAAAACATACAAACTCCACACAGACAGTGGCCCCCACTGGGAATCAATTTTTTTATTTTTCCTCATCAACATTATAACAATACCATATCATTCAAGGACCTGTTGCATGTCTTGAAAATCTGCTGGCATCTGGAAACTTGACTGGCAAACAGTTTCCTAAACGAATATAAGACTTTCCTTAAATGATAAAAGTAGCTCACTGAGGCTAAACTGTGTTTGTATAAACAATGTGGTTTAATACCTGCTTAATACTGGCTTTTCTCCTAGGAATCTGGAATTTTAGTATGTGCTCAGCAGAGGGTGCTTATATGACCAACCCCAGTAAAAGTCTTGGGCACCAAGTTCTAATGAGTTTTGATGGTAAACAACATTTCACACATGTTGTCACAACTCATTGCTGGAAGGACAAGGCACATCTTGTATGTCTCCACTGAAAGAAGACTCTTGGAAGACTGTGCCTGGTTTCCTTTGAACATCACCCCAGGCAATTATGTCATATCACACACAAGGAAGAGACAGCGAAAGGGAAGGAAAGTCTAGAAGGGTTAATCTATCAAAATAGAGCAAATGCCTAAAGTTGTCAAAGAGATAGCAGTTAAAGCACACTATTCAGAAAAACTGAGATAAACTAAAGGCAACTTTTTTATTTTAGTAAGAAAAATCTCAGAGTAGACTCTGAAAAAGAGGAGGAAGAAAGTGTGAGCAGAACTGCTTTTCTCATCATAAGACTTTTTAGTCCCAGCACTTTGGGAGGTCGAGGCAGGAGGATGGCCTGAGCCCAGGAGTTTGAAACCAGCCTGGACAACATAGTAAGACGCTGACCCTACAAAAAATTTTTTTAAAAAATTTTTACAGACTGTTTTTAACACTTTTAAAATTAGCTATGAAACTAAATGAAAAATAGTCAACTGGATAAAGTAGGTATGGGTTGGAAACGGATTAGATGCATACAGAAGCAGATAGACACTCATGCATTCAAACCACTACAGTAGAGGGCAGGGGTGAGGAGTGAACTAAAAATCAAAAATTCTGTCGAAGTCTGTGCACCAAATAGTAATTGTAGTGTTTGGTCTAAAAACACAAAAAAGAGCCTGGCTTGATGGCTCAGGCTGTAATCCCAATGCTTTGGGAGGCCGAGGTGAGTGGACTGCCTGGGCCTGCAGGTTCAAGACCCACCTGGGCAACTTGGTGAGACCTCATCTCTACAATAAATCATGAGCGTGGTAGTGCATGCCTGTAGTTCCAGCTATTTGGAAGGCTGAGGCGGAAGGATCGCCGGAGCCCAGCAGATCGAGGCTGCGGTGGCCAGGAGTGGCCACTGCACTCCAGTCTGGGTGACAGAGTGAGACTCCGACTCAAAAAAAATAAAATAAATAAAATAAAATAAAATAAAAACACAAGAATGCCACTAATTATATAAACTTTTACCTGTATTCATGCATATTTGTTTTGCTTCTATTTTTTTTTTAAAAAGGTACTGTTTTTACCATACTAAGGAAAACTTAATATACAATTGTTAAAGTTTTTTTTGACTATTACAAAAATTTAAGCATTAATAACATATGGTTTATTAAGAGCAAATAGCAGCAGGGCCCAGTGAAAGGAAACAACTTAGTATTCTATCTAGTAAAAGATATGTTTGGCCTGGGGCCGTAGCTCATGCCTATAATCCCAGCACTTTGGGAGGCCAAGGTGGGAGGATCACTTGTGCCTAGACATTCAAGACCAGCCTGGGCAACAGAACAAGACCTTGTCTCTACAAAAAGTTAAAAAATTAGCCAGGCATGGTGGCATGCCTGAAGTCCCAGTTACTCAGGAGGCTAAGGCAGGAGGATCACTTGAACCCAAGAGTTGGAGGCTGCAGTGAGCCATGATCATGTCTACCCTGGGCAGCAAAATGAAACCATGAATCAAAAAAAAAAAAAAAAAAAGTTTAATATTTATTATGTCTACTTTGCAAATAAAAACCAGAATATTTTGTACAAAATTTCCTGGCTTTGAAGTAGGCATTCTTAATCTTCTGTAGGTCTTGGACCCACTCCCTGATAAACATGCCCCTATTTCAGGGGTTCACCTATCTTAGCTTAAAGATCTCTGCTTCAATCTGACACTGCATCTAAGGAGAAAAATGCAGGATTCTAAACAATAACTTTGAATACAGAATACAAGCTTTTTCAGGCAAATTAGATCACATAAGATTACTTCAGAACATAAGTAGTATTTCAGTTTCCTGATCCAATGTTTCTAAACATTACAACTGCTTTTTCTTTGCTGCCCAACATGGAAGAGGAGATTCTCTACATACCAAATGCACCTCCGATTTCAGCTCCGCTTGTTGGAATATTGACATTTACAATGCCACAGTCCGATCCTTTAGGTCTGTAAAAATGGAGGCAGGGTGAGAGCAATGGACAAGAAATTAAAAACAAAACACATAAATGAAAGACCCAAACAAAAACTCAAAGACCGTCAATGATGAAAAATGGATTTTCAACTATGACTTTGTTTTTTTAAAAATTCACTCACCACATAAATCAGATTTATGCAACTGTTCAAAATAGACAAATAAAGTTGTACCCAAGCCAGCGGAAGATTCTGCCCAAATCTTTGGTAAAGATGCTACTTGAAAGTCCCTGTTTTACTTCGTTATTCCACGCAAAGACCTCTTCTTCATTCTAAAAACACAGATGATGGAAGCTGTTGGATGTTACAGTGTTCAGGTCAAATTTCACTGACATTAAACTCACTTCCTGAGATGTACCAGTAAAATTCTAATTCACAAAAGGAAATCATAGTCAAGAGTTTACTAATGCTATGTTTCTCTTACAATTTGGATCATTTATAAGAAGTAAAACTTTTGGGGATTTTCCCTCTAATTTTTTTTTTTTTTTTGAGTGAGAGGTCTCATTGTCTTTCAGGCTGGATTGCAGTGACATGATCATAGCCCACTGCAGCGTTCATCTCATGGGTATAGATGATTCTTCCACCTCAGCCTCCGAAGTGGCTGGGACTACAGGCATATACCACCACACACAGTTAAGTTTTTTATTTTTGTAGTGATGAGGTCTTGGTATGTTGACTAAACTACTCTTGAACTGCTGGGCTCAAGCAATCCTCTCACCTTGACCTCTCAAAGTGCTGGGATTATAGGCATGAGCAATCACACCTGGTCATATTTATTTAATCCTCACACTATGACACAGATTTTATACTATTCCCAATTTACAGATTGGGTGACTAAGACCCAGAGAGACTAAATAATTTAAGAGCCCACAGTCAAATACACATACACATTACAAAACACAAAATTATACTCTCTAGTTCCCCTATCTATGATAGAAAATTTAAAGTAAGATGTAAAGAAATAAATCATATAAATTCAAAAGGGTGCAATTCTCACTAAACTTTAACTGTTAATAATGGCACATTCTAATCTTGATCCAATCTCTATAGTCTTAAAACCAGTCCTACACATTTGCTGGCAAGGTTAGGGCCTGTTTCATGGCAGGGAATGAGACCTCCCTATTAAAAGCTCCATAGCCTGTCTTCTTACGTGGTTTATAGCTATGTTTTTATTTTTTAAATTTTTTATTTTAAAGATGTGGGGTATAATTCAGGGTTAGATATACAAATGCTCATTATGCAGGTACCCTTGCTGATGAGGTGTGTCCCCCCCCTGACAGTTTCTCACTACTGCCGATCCCGCTCCCCTACCTCCCCTGGCAATTTCCCACTACTGCCAATCACTTTCTTATAGTATTATGATAATTGTTCAAGGTTCACTTATGAGTGAAAACATGTGGTACTCAGTTCTTTTTTTCTGTGATTGGTTGTAGGTCTTTAGATTGCTCTCATATCTTATTTAGTCTGACAAGTACACAGCACTCAGGCTATTGAATCCAATCCCTGGGTTCAGGAGAAGCTACCTGTCTGGCCCACTCCACTCAGAATAGGGTGACACCAGAGATAAGGGCTACACGCTCCATAAACTCCAACACTGTTTTGCTAACCATCATGGTTTCCCTGGCAGCTAGTTTGGCATGCTGAATAGTGTTCATCTCATCATATTATCCTGATCCCTCAAATTTCTACTATTCAGACAACTTTCTAAAACCTTTAAAGGCCAACCAAGTAAAATTTAATATGCCGACATTTCCCTCTTGTCTTTTGCCATCTATTAGAAAAGAGAAAAGAGAAACAGAATCCTTTTTACCTTAAATCTGAAGACATAGAGAATCGGAGCAAAAGTCTCTGTGTGTGCGATGGATGCATCATGGGCAAGACCCGTCACAATTGTCGGTTCTACATAATTCCCAGGGCGACCCATAACCTTATGCAGAGAAAGGAAATAAAAAGAATGAAAGCATTTTATTTTCTAGTACTTGAGGTAAGAAGGTGCAATCTTTGCCTAGACAGGAAGTCCCCGATGTACAAAGTTCAGTTTCGAGAGTACATTCATAAGTTCATTTGTTCTAAATCCAACAAAATTAGCCTAGGTACTCAACTAACACAAATGGCTATATAGTACTATATGTATATAACAGACTATACAAACCCCTGGTGGACATAAATAATGCATTAAAAAAGCACATGTGTATTGTTAACATTCATAACTTGAAGGTTTGTATGTAGGGGACTTACTGTACTTGAGAAAAAAACAAACGGCATTGATAGGTGAATTATTTCCCCAAAATAACTTTCTATCATGAATGAAAATTCTGTCTTCCTCCTAATCACTTTAACTTAGTTGGTAGAGAGGAAAAAAGGGGAATCAGGGATGGGGAGCTGTGCCATGTGTCACAACCAAGTTACATTGAAAAAAACTGCTGCAAGTGGTTATTTTTAAATTTATAGAATTTTAAAATAGGTAATCTATAGCTGTTGTGTTATATATTGAATTGCGCCGTCCCCCACATTCGTATATTGAAGCCCTAATATGCTCAATGTGACTACATTTGGAGATAGAACCTTTAAGAAGGTAATTAAGGTTAAATGAGGTAATTACAATATAGCTCAAATCCAGTAGGAATAGGGCCCTTAAAAGAAGAGGAAGAGGCCAGGCACGGTGGCTCACACCTATAATCCCAGCACTTTAGGAGGTAGAGGTGAAAGGATTGCCTGAGCCCGGGGATTCGAGACCAACCTGGGCAACTTGGTGAGACCACATCTCTATAATAAATCAAAAAATTCGCCAGGCATGGTGGCACATGCCTGTGGTTCCAACTAGTTGGAAGCCTAAAGAAGAAGGATCGTCTGAGCCCAGCAGGTGGAGACTGATGTGGCTGCAAGCGTGCCACTGCACTCCAGCCTGGGCAACAGAGTGAGAAAAAAAAAAAGAGGAAGAGACACCAGAGAAATGTCACATAAAGACATGGCTATAAGTGAGCCAGAAAACGAGGCCTCACCAGAAACCAAACCCACCAGTACCTTGATCTTGGATTTCAAGATTCCAAAACTGTGAGAAAAAAATTTATGTTGTTTAAGCCACCCAGTCTATGGTATTGTTGACACTCTAGCAGAAGAATACACATTATACCAAAAGCACAAACTCCAAAAAGGTATTCTATAGATACTCTCTTTAACCAGCCTCACATAACCAAATGACTAGTTCATGTCCACTTAGCTAACAATTCCCTTTCCATCTATAAAGTATTCTGATGCCTACAGAAAGTTGCTTGGGCTGGAGGGTGACTTTCCTGTGAGTCTCTGTAATTCTGCTCTCATCCTTTGAGCTCTGTTTGCCAAGTGACAACGGTACTTACTCTTGATCTAGTGCATGGCAGTCATATTTGTTACTAGAATGCCATATTTATTACATTTTGTAACTTAAGTAAATATTTCACAAAAGAAAAAAGGAATACTTCCATCTAGATTAAGTTTGAAAAGGCCCGGCATGGTGGCTCACGCCTGTAATTCTAGCACTTTGGGAGACTGAGGCAGGAGGATTGCTTAGCCCAGGAGTTTGCGACAAGCCTGGGCAACATAGCAATACTTCATCTCTACAAAAAAAATCAAAAAAATTAACCTGGCATGGTGGTGCATATGTGTAGTCCTAGCTGCCCAAGGATAAGGCAGAAGGATCACCTGAGCCCAGGAGGTGGAGGCTGTAGTGAGCCATGATGGGACACTCCAGCCTGGGCAACAGAGTGAGACTCTCACTCAAAAAAAAAAAGAAAATATTAAGTAGAATAAATATTTCACAAAAGAAAAAGGGGATATTTCTGTCAAGATTAAGTTGAATGTTTTAGGAAAAAACCAATAGATGAAAATTTTAAAAATACACAAATACCTATACATACCTCTGGCTAATTGGATTTGGGTACATCATTGCTAAGACTTAAAAGAAGGATTCTGCTCTCAGATTGCACTGCAAGAAACTCAGGTCTCAGTGAATTTTAAATTAAGTAAAACTAAATTATAGAAAATGCACAGTTTATGATTTATGCAAAAGTAGGAACAACAAATTCCTACCACACATGAAGAAAACACCTTGGCTATAAAACAAAGAATCACAAACAAATGTCATATGTGTTCAATTTTTAAAAAGATTCGGCTGGGCGCGGTGGCTCACACCTATAATCCCAGCACTTTGGGAGGCCGAGGTGAGAGGATTGCCTGAGCCCATGGGTTCGAGACCAGCCTGGGCAACTTGGTGAGACCTCATCTCTACAATAAATCAAAAATTAGCCAGGCATGGTGGTACGTGTCTGTAGTTTCAGCTACTTGGAAGGCTGAGGTGGAAGGATCACTGCATTCCAGCCTGGGTGACAGAGTAAGACTCCAACTCCAAAAAAAAAAAAGGTTCTTTGCCTTAACTGATTTTTTTTTTTTAATAATCAAAAAATATAGACTCTGATGGTTCTGCATACAAAGTCTTCCTGGACCATGAAGAGATTATATCTTTTCCATAAAAATTTGTAGGAACTCATCTCAAAGGCAATCATGACTGAGTTTCTTGTGTGTCCTCCCCAAAATGTACCACGCATTGTTTGCTGCTATTCTTTAAAACACGTATTTCCTGTTCGAGAGGGATAGGAGAATGTCAAATGAGGACCCTTCCCCAATTTTCCCAGAGCTCTGTTTGTGCCTGAGGGAAAGGAAGGAAAAAAGCTGTCATGACTCATCTCAAGCGTTCTTTACCTTGCCCCCGTAGACCACAGTGCCACCTTCTTTCTTAGCTTCTTCCACAGCTCCAAGAAACATGCTCACTGCCTGTTTGGTGTGGAGTGGCCCATAGAGAACATTAGCTGGAGAGAGAAAAGGAAGGTTCTTCATTTTCCCATAAATGGCACTATTATTAGAACAGCTTTCCTAAGGCTATATCCTTTCCCATATCATCCCAGTTGAGAGCAGGACTCCGCAATCTTTTCCTGCAAAGGACCAGGTGATGAGTATTTTATGCTTTGCAGGATATATATGGTCTCCATTACAATACTCAACTTGGCCATTGTAGGGTGAAACCAGCCACAGATGATATGCAAATGAGTGAGTGTGGGCCAAATCTGTTTGCCAACTCTTGGTTTAGGGAAATGGCTGTCAATTAATCAAAGCACTGAATTCAAAATACAGGATCAGTTTATGCATTAAAGTCTCACCACAGCCTAAGAATGTCACGGTCTCAGTAGTTGGTGCGCAATTCAAGGGGGAAGAGACTGATGCTACTCTGTATGGCTGCTGGGAACTAGGGCACTGACAGTGACCCAGGGGCAGAGGAAGAAGGAAGACCTAGATAGGCCTCTGTGAGCAAGCAGCATGTTAGCCGAGTCAGTCACGGAAGAGCTGGGTGAAGAACGTTTCCAGCAGGGCAAAGCCTGGCATGCCTGGAGCACCAAAAGGAGTTTGCAGAAGGCAGAACTCAGGAGCAAGAGGGCAAATGTACACAGGGGGATGGTTGGAAGGCAGGCAGGACAGGGGGCAGGTGGTGGATGACAAAGGATTGGGAGCCTGCTAAAGAGGGAATCAAGAGCAATCTAAGTTTTAGTCTAAAAGCAATGAGAAGTCACTGGAGTGTTTCAAGCAGGAGAGTAAATAACTTGATTGCATTTTAAAGAATCACTTTGTACACTGGACACAGCAAGGTCAGTCAGGGAATTCTAGCAGCCTTCCATGAAAGAGATGGTGGTGGCTTGGAAAAGTGTAGAAGTAGTGAGGAAAGAAAAGCTCACCAAGTCTCATCCCATTTAAAGATCTCCCAGTCTCAACCACCAGCCCACACCAAGCATACAGGGTCCTAACCCAGGAGCAGATGTGTCACCCCAAATGCCTAATACCCTTCTTCTTCAAGTGTCCTCAGGACTCTTGGGAAAGGGAAAGAAACTCCAAAATTCAGAAGACCAGAAAAACTTCTTAACAACAGCTGGCAAAAAGGAATATCTTTGAAAACAGAACCAGATACTCACAGTCCCACGGGTTACCAACTCGGATCTGTGCATAGGCTTTTTTAAGTCTATTTACAACCTCATCATGGATGTTTTCATGTAAAAACTAAGGGAAAAAAAAGAAATATTCAAGGGAATAGTAAACTAAATGTATAATTTTGAAATAAGTGTATCATTTTAAGCAATTAATAATTTTCTAAATAATTATGAAAATACTGTAATCTCTGAAAACAAGCAATCAAAGCATGTTTACTTTTTTTTTTTTTTTTTTGAGTGGGAATCTCACTCTGTCGCCCAGACTGGAGTGCAGTGGCCGCTCCCGGCCACCGCAGCCTCGACCTGCTGGGCTCCGGCGATCCTTCCACCTCAGCCTTCCAAGTAGCTGGAGCTACAGGTGCGTGCTACCACACCCGGCTAATTTTTTTTTATTTATTGTAGAGATGAGGTCTCGCCAAGTTGCCCGGGCAGGTCTCGAACCTGCAGGCTCAGGCAATCCACTCACCTCAGCCTCCCAAAGGCGCGGGATTACAGGCTGAGCCACCGAGCCCGGCTATGTTTACTTTTTTAATTACATAATTTCTAATTTTAATATTAACTACACGAAGTTAATAATTTCCTCTAGGTGGTTGTTGGAATAAACCATAAGCCATGTCTTTATCAAGTCTCCAAGGACCTATTTGGCTAAGCTTCGCAAATCTGTTAGTCCTGTTTTTGTTCTAGAGCATCGAACATCTTAGTAGAGAGCATCAAGTAGAGCTGTCCTGAACTATAATCCTGAGTCTCAGTGAACACAGAGCATGATGATAACACTGACCTCTGCTGGGTAACTACAAACACTTAGCCCCAACCCAAAGAAGTCTCCAGAGTGAGGTCTTAAGCAGGTGAGGCCAACCTTTGCACTGTCTGGGCAGTTCTGAATTTAGAGCTACATTCCTAGTAGCAAAGAAGAATTTGCTAAAGAAGAACTTGCCATTCACTCTCTGGGTTAGTCTCCACATGAAGGATGAATTGACAAGAGAACCGGTCTTGGAGCATGGGGATTTTTTTTTTTTTTTTACATACTGCTAACTATCCCTATGGAAACGGAATAGGGCAATAACTAATGGTATCTATTAAAATTTAACACTAAATATAAATTTGAATAAAGAAATGCTTGGCTTTCATGTCATTTCATATTTTACCATATAACCAATTTGGAATACCTATTTCTTTCCTAGTTTTAGCATAATGTTTAATGTAATTTAATGTTTATGGTAAACTAATTTAATAAATTATAAACACTTTATGAATATAGTATCAGATTTGGGGAACTTCAGTAGGATAATGTAAAAATAAAGGAAAGTGTAACCTTCATTTACTGCAAAACACATGAAAAAATAAGTATGAATAGTGTGAGAAAGGTAAAGACTGAATTTTCATTTATCATTTAGCTTATTCTAATTTATTTAGATTATGTCCGTCTTTTTTTTTTTTTTTTTTT
>NW_007258922.1:238909-265040 GCF_000164805.1 Carlito syrichta | reverse complement strand
GTCTGGGCGACAGAGTGAGACTCCGACTCAAAAAAAAAAAAAGAAAAGTTTTTATAAAAGAGTAAGTCTATTTTTAGCTCACAGTTTAAGAATTTTGTATATTTTTAGCTTGTTTTATTCTGTAAGTAACATTGGACTTTGTCCGTATTGTCCTAGGAATATAGAACTGAAAATAGGTCTCATCACCCAGTTCAACTCCAATTAACTGGGAGTGAGACCCTGTTAGCTCAGGGTTGGGGAAAAGGCAGAGTCCCTGCATGGTTAACAACACCTGCCACATATTTGCAAGCCATGTTTATGGAATCTTTATTCTGGCAATACTGCTATGACATCTCCTTAATAGCAGAATTTGTTAAAAAGGGGTGTTTAAAGAGCATGACAAGGCTGGGCATGGTGGCTCACTCCTGTAATCCCAGCACTTCAGGAGGCCAAGGCAAGATGATCCCTGGAGCCCAGGAGTTCAAGACCAGCCAGGGCAACATAGTGACACCCCATCTCTCTATAAAAATATACACTCGTATATAAGAAAATAAAAAAATAAAAGAGCAGGACAGGTGCCTAGACAGACACACTCACCAGTCGCCTTGCAGTGGTACACCTCTGGCCAGCTGTGCCCACGGCAGCAAAGAGAGCTGATGGAACAACCAAGCTGAGGTCGGCATCCTCAAAAGCTTTGAGAAGCACAAACAAATTCATCAGTGAGGCGAAGAATGCAGACAAGGAATTTGTTAACTGGAATAAAACAATCTCTTTAAAAAGTGCATAAGAGAATACCAAACATAGTGTAATGCAGGCACACTAACATCACAGAGACACATATACTCATGGGGGGAAAGCCATCTTTTCCTTCCAAGGAAGATGAGAAGAGAATGAGCTCTGTGCTCTTTACCCAAGTCCAGAGGGAACTGGTGCTCCTCACTCCTGACCTGTTCTTTATCTTTCACCTTTCAGTTTCTAATACTAAGCCTCCTCTGCATCCTCATTGTGGTCTGTTCTCTGAAATTCCATCCTCTTTGCCAGCCTTATTTGCCCATAAGCTATTTTGGTGGCAGCTTCTTTGTGCCTATACACATTTAGAGAGGTCAACATAACCCTTTATCGCCTCCATAAAAAAGCACGCTCTCTAGCAGCACCTGTGCACTTACTTGCATCAGTAGATACCCTGTCGCCACTCTACAGAAGTTTTCCCAAATCTTTGAATTACCACTGCTTTCTACTCCAGCACCACATGACTTCCCCCTCGACTTCATGGGAAAAAAAAAATCTCAAAGAACACAAGGCCCTCTCATGCTTCTCTGCTCCTCCGAAGAGATCAGTGCAAAATCACTTCCAAATTCCTCCCTGCTTTTATCCATTCCTTCCTCCTCTTCTGCCTTCAGAAGGAAAAATTAGCACTATTTTTACAAAGTTAACACTTCCATTTATATTAATTCTAATTCCTCCCTTCTTATAGCTTCTAGAAACTTTCAGCTAGTTTCCTCCTACAACTTCAAGATTTCCCTCTCCAATCTAACAGCGTTCTCACACTAGCATGATGGTAAAGACAGTGGTTTGTGCAAACAGAACGGAGTCTTTAATCCATCCCCAAGGCTGTACTGTTTTAATTTTCAAGCGTCAGTTTTCTCATCTGTAAAATGGGGTAATAATGTGTGGGATAATAATGGATGACAGTAAGGAGTTTAAAAAAAAAAAGCTGTGCTCTGAGGTCTTGTTAGCAGGATACAAACACCAGCATTTGCCACTTGCCAGCCTGTCACTTAAGACACACAATCATTTTAAGACTCAGAATGTAAACTTCAGATGAGATTAATAATGGTATCTACTTCACAGAAGTGTTGTAGGGATAAATGAAATAATGCCTGTTCAACAGCTGAGCAGAGTACCTAGCAGATACCACTGCTCACTAAATTCTCAAATGAAGGCTCTGTTTAGATTAAAAATTCACCTGGAACAAACCCTTCACCATATACTTGTTAGATCGCTGGTGTCCACCACAAATATCTAGTCATTTAATCATATGATGATGATGACAATAGAGAAATCAGCAAGTTTTGATTTTTATCACAAAAGCCATGCTTCTATTAAGTCTCAATCTACTGATTTTCATTACATTGTCAGAATGTAAGCTAATAATCTGTTTCCTTTTGTGACAAACTCAATTTCAAAAAATGAACTAGGGCTGGGAGCGGTAGCTCATGCCTATAACCCAAACACTTTGGGAGGCCAAGGAGAGAGGACTGCCTGAGCCCACAGGTTCAAGACCAGCCTGGACAACTTGGCGAGCCCTCATCTCTACAATAGATCAAAAAATCAGCCAGGCGTGGTAGCATGTGCCTATAATCCCAGCTACTTGGAAGGCTGAGGGCGGAAGGATCACCTGGGCCCAGCAGGTTGAGGCTGTAGTGGCCATGAGCATACCACTGCACTCGAGCCTGGACGACAGAGTGAGACTCCAACTCAAAAAAAAAAAAAAAAAAGAACTAAGTAATCTCTAAGCTTAGACATTAGTGAAAAAGAAATGCTTTAAGTATTCCTTCCCAATATAAAAGCACTCCATATTCCACTAAGACAAAATAACATTTTTTAAATTTAAAGGAATGATCAAGTCCCATAAGAGTTATTTATTATTCTAAAGAAACAGGTGGCCAGTTTTCAGATAACAGAAGGAAGAACAAGAAATAATGCCACTACAATGGAAGTCTCATTCACAAATTCTAAGCTCCAATAACATTTTCCAAACACTAGTTACCTCTCTTTCCTAGTTACCTCTGCCTTCAAACCAAGCTTGTGGCCTTACCTCCCAAGTAAAGTTCCTAAATGTGGGAATGAGGGTCCAGGCATACACAAAATAGAATGGATGAGTTTCTAACCAAGCTGTATATATATTCAGGATGGCTACAGAAGATTTTGTGAGCAGAAAACAAAATGGGCAGTCTTACCAATAATGGCATTGTTCCCTCCAAGTTCTAACAAGCTTCTCCCTTTAAAAAAATCATAAACACAAATTAATGCCTACTTCATTATTTACTGTACACTGTATACTATATAGCCTCAAGTTATAGCCTATCTCAGTTATTTTTTAATTTATTTTCTGATTTATAAAGTATTATAATTTTTGTGACAATATGAAATTTCCTGATTTTGATCACTGTACTGTGGTTATGTGAATGTCCATGTTCTTAGGAAATACCCTGAAATATTTAGTAGTAAAGGGACACAATATCTTTGAGTTATTCTGAACAGTTCAACAATAACCTGCACTAACAATACATGTATGTACGTATATATATGTGGCTAGAGAGAGAAAAAATGATAAAGCAAATGGGCTAAAAATGTAAGCAACCGACAAATGTGATGAAAGGGTATTTAGCAATCCTTGTGTTAGTCTTATAACTTTAAGTTTGAAATTACATAAGAAAAAACAAAGAGGCCGGGCACGGTAGCTCATGCCTGCAATCCTGGCATTTTGAGAGGCAAAGGTGGGACGATTGCTTGAGCCCAGGAGTTCAAAACCAACTCAGGCAACATAGCAAGACCTCGTCTCTACAAAAGAAATTTTAAAAATTAGTCAAACATGGTGACATATGCCTGTTGTCCCAGCTACAGGAGGCTAAGGCAAAAGGATCACCTGAGCCCAGGAGGTCAAGACTGTGGAGAGCTGCAATAGAGAAAATTAGTATAAAATGGGGCAGCCGTGAAAAATGGTATGGTGATCCTCCCAATATTAAACACAGAATTATTATATGATATATGATCTAGCAATTGCACTTCTGGGTATATAACCAAAAGTAATAAAAGCAGAAACTAACAGGTATTTGTATACGAATAATCAGAGCAGCATTATTCACAACAGCCAAAAGGTGGAAGTAACCCAATATCCATCAACAGGTGAATAGATTAAAAAAGTGTGGTATATACATGCAATGGAACATTATATAGCCTTAAGAAAAGAAGGAAATCTGGTCTGGCTTGGTGGCTAAGCCTGCTATCCCAGCACTTTGGGAGGCTGAAGCAAGTGGATTGCTTGAGCCCACGGGTTCAAGACCAGCTCAGGCAACTTCACGAGACCTTGTCTCAACAATAAGTCAAAAAATTACCCAGACGTGGTAGCGCGCACCTATAGTTCCGGCTACTGGGAAAGCTGAGGCGGAAGGATGGCCACAGCCCAGTGGGTGGACACTGGGGTGGCCGTGAGTGTGCCTCTGCACTCCAGCCTGGGCGATGGAGTGAGACTCCAACTCAAAAAAAAAAAAAAAAAAGAAGGAAATCTTATTGTATGCGACAATATGGATGAACCTTACAAACATCATGCTAAGCAAAATAAGCCAGTCACAAAAGAACTGTATGAAGTTATCTAAAGTATGAAGTTATCTAAAGTAGTCAATTATAGAACAGAAAGTAGAAAGGTAGTTGCCAAGAGCTGGGGGCAGGGGGAAAGGAGGAGTTAGGGTTTAATGAATATAGAGCTTCGTTTTTGCAAGATGAAAAAGTTCTACAGATTGGTTCCACAACAATGTGAATGTATCTGATGCTACTGAACTGTGTACTTAGAAATGGCTAAGATGGTAAATTTTATGTTGTGTTTTTTCCTCCCACAATAAAATTTTTTTTTAAAAGCTGTGGCCCATGAGGCCACAACAAAATTCCTCCTTACAATTTAGTACTGTCTTCCAATCTTTCCCTGTGCTTTTATATTTTACTTTATTTTCTGATTGTCTTATGTCTCTCTCTAAATTATTAAGAGTTATTAAAAGAAACCACTCTATAGTATTTCATCATCATAGCACACCAAATTATAATTAGCTACTTCCCCAGCATGAATATATTCATTGCTGATTATTCTTGATTGTCTTATTAGATCAGGGACTAAGGGTATGAATATTAGGACTCCTGATAGACACTGCCAACCTACATTCCAGAAAAGTCACACAGCAGGCTATGAATGTCACTTACCTTACTCCTTCCAGCATTAAGATTTGAGATTTATTTGCCTCTGTTTTGGTCATATTTTTACTTTAGATCTTTTGAACATAGATTTCCCTAAATAAACTTTAAAAACAACTTTTACATAAAAAACTTTAATGTATTTGTGATGCCAGGAGCATATGTAACAGCAGCAGAGGATGCTCTCATTTCCATCACTCTGAAACAGTTAAGTATCATGTGGATATCAATTATGAAGGGATGTGACTGGTATTACCAAAAGCCACCTAATGCTGTATCAGCTCTAGTCTCTGCTGCAATCATTGGTTTAATGACAGCTTACCGGCCACAGCACAGCACTATGCTAAGTGCTAAGAAGAAATGGAAGGAAACAAAAGCCTCTGTGCCTTCCATCAGCTTCTCTTGACTGGCTGCCAGTGATATTCTGCAGAAGAGGAGGGACCTTCACTTGCTACATTCTTCCAATTTCTCTATCAGTTGCTCTCTACAGTCCTGACTAATAATCCCCCTAAGAAAAGAGCCTATCATCATTTAAGAGACTGATGCATTAATTCTCCTAATGGTACTACTGAAGCAAGAACAACAAACTACTGCTTTGAGTAAGGAGGAGGAAAGGAAAGAATGAGAAGATGAAATAAAATCTGGTAGTAGGAGGAATGGAACTAATGATGTCAAGCATCTTTTCATATGCTAATTAACCATTTGAGATGTCTATTCAAATGCATTGACTGTTTTTAATTAGGTTATTTGTCTTTTACGTTATTAATTTTTAAGTTATTTATGTATTCTAGGTACAAGTTCCTTATTAGATATGTGATTTACAAATATTTTCTGCCATTCTGTAGGTTGTCCTTTTGCACAAGTCTTTAATTTCAATGAAATCTAATATATTTATTTTTGCTGTTGTTGTTTGTGCTTTAGATGTCTTATCTAAGAAATCACTGCTAAACATAAGTTCACAAAGACTTATTCTTGTATTTTCCTCTAAGAGTTTAATAGTTTTTGCTCTGACATTTAGGTATTTGATACATTTGGGTTAGTCTTTGTATATGGGATGTACACGGGTCCAACTTTATACTTATGTTTATGAATATCTAGTTGTTTAAGTACATTTATTAGAAAGACTATTCTTGGCCATGTGCGGTGGCTCACACCTGTGAAACCAGCACTTTGGGAGGTCGAGGTAGGAGGATTACTTGAGCCAACGAGTTTGAGACCAGCCTAGGCAACATAGCAAAACATCACCTCCACAAAAATAAAAACAAACCCAACGGACTATTCTTACCTTACTGAAATGACTTGGCACCCTTGTCAAAAAAACCAGTTGCCCATAAATGCAAGGATTTATTTCTGTACTCTCAGTTCTACTCAATTGATCTTTAAGTCTATCCCTATGCCAGTACCACATAGTCCTGAATTTAAAATTGGGAAGTGAGAGTCCTCCAACTTTGTTGTTTTTCAAGATTCTTTTGACCATTTAGGATCCTTTATATTACCATACGAATTTTAGGATCAACTTGTCAATTTTTGCAAAAACAGGCAGCTGGGATTTAGATAGGGATTGCATTGAATCTGCAGAACATTTGGGCAGTATTGCCATCTTAACAGTATTAAATTTTCCAAAAAATGAAAACGGACTATCCTTCCATTTACTTAGGTCACTTATAATTTCTTATGATGTTTTGTTGTGCTCTATGTGAAACACTTACTTTTTTTTGTTTATTTGTAAGTATTTTACTCTTTTTGGTGATATTGTAAATGGAAATGTTTTTGGAATTTCACTTTCGGGTTGTTCATTGTTAATGTATAGAAATAGGCCAGGTTCGTTGGCTCAGTTTGTAATCCCAGAGCTTTGGGAGGCCGAGGTGAGTGGATTGCCTGAACCCGCGGGTTTGGGACCCGCCTAGGCAACTTGGCGAGACCTCATCTCTACAATAAATCAAAAACTAGCCGGGTGAGGTAGCGCGCGCCTATAGTTCCGGCTACTTGGAAGGCTGAGGCGGAAGGATCGCCCAGCAGGTTGAGGCTGCAGTCGCCAGGAGCGTGCCACAGCACTCCAGTCTGGCAAGAGTGAGATGCCAACTCAAAAAAAAAAGAAATATAACTGACTTTTAGTCGGATGCAGTGGCTGTAGGCTGTAATCCCAGCATTTGGGAGGCCAAGGTGGGAGAATCACTTGAGCCCAGGAGTTCAAAACCAGCCTAAGCAACATAGTGAGACTTCATTTCCATCAAAAAATAAAAAAAATTAGCTGAGCATGGTGGCACAATTTGTAAGTTCCAGCTACTTGGGAGGCTGAGCCAGAAGGATTTCCTGAGCCAGAAGGATCACCTGAGCCCAGGAGGTTGCAACTGTGGTGAGCCATGATCATGTCACTGTAATACAGCCTGAGTGACAGACAGAGTAAGACTCCAACTCAAAAAATATATATATAAAATTGATTTTTTTATATATTGATTTTATGTCCTGCAATCTTGTTGTCTTATTTATTAGTTCTAATGATGTTTCGTAAACTTGCTTTTTAAAAGCATTGCATATAGTAAAATGGCTGGCAGATTAACTAGTCAAATCTCATCTTATACCAGGGTTAGAGTCTAAATTCAACATAATAGTCAAAAATTGATGGTCAATATTATCCTTGAAAACCTTTTAAATAAATCATAAAGCACAGCATCATATACAAAGCTATGTCCATACAACCCTTTTCAATCATATATATGTGAAATACAAATGACAGAAGAGCTAATTCCACATTCATCCTAAGTCCTGTACTCATTGGTCTTTTTAAAATTCTGATTTCTCTTAATTTGCCAAACAGGACTTGTGAAATTTGGTAAATGAGAGAAAATGACATCCTTTTCCAAATTATACTATTTAAATTTGAGACTTCCCTAATAACTGTGCACTCTTTTACTTTACTTGGACATTCAAATATACTTGGCCAGTGTCTCCATGGAAAAGGTTGAAGAAAAAAAAACTTTTAGATTTCACATCCTATTTCTGAGGGAATTAAAATCCTCATTGGAAAGTCAACACTTACCAAACCTTTCCTGCACCATAAGGGCCACCTGTTTTCCCACCTGAGTGCTCCCGGTGAAGGAGAGCAGGTTCACTCGCTCATCTTTGGCCATTGCTGTGCTGCAGGAGAACAGACATGGTTACCCAAGCAGAGAAATGCAGCAATGGCAACACCTAATGGTACCCAGCAAGAAAATACTGACATGTGCCCTTGGAAAGCAGTCAGTCAAAGCTACCACAAAGTCTATGCCAGTAAGCAAGGGAAGGTCTTCATGAAAATTAAACTCTTAGGCCGGGCATGGTGGCTCATACCTATAATCCCAGCACTTTGAGAGGCAAAGGTGAGAGGATTGCCTGAGCTCAGGGGTTCGAGACCAGCCTGAGCAACATGGTAAGATCTCATCTCTACAAAAAATCAAAAAATTAGCCAGGTGCGCTGATACATGCCTGTGGTTCCAGCTACTTGGAAGGCTGAATTGGAAGGATTGCCTGAGCCCAGCAGGGCGAGGCTGCGGTGGCTGGGAGTGTGCCACTACCCTCCAGCCTGGGTGACAGAATGAGACTCCAACTCAAAAAAAAAAAAAAAAGAAAATTAAATTCTTCACAAGTAGAACCACACTGAAGAACACGCTAACCTGCTCTGCGAGCACTTCATAATCAGAAATCACCTAGAGGCAGTTGATACTTAGGGAAGTAGGTGACTGGACAATATGACCTTAGTACTTCCTAGCTGAGCATTCTAGTCAGTTTTCAGACTCTTAACCTACTGTGTAATACCTTTCAGAATTAAAAACTGCCAGATGTGGTGGCTTACACCTATAATCTCAGCACTTTGGGAGGCTAAGGCAGAAGGATCACTTAAGGCTAGGAGTGAGACTAGTCAGGGCAACATATCAAGATCCCCCCTCTACAAAACAACAAAAACAAAAAGAACCAAAAGACTAAAGGAAAACATCCTAAAATATTCCCTATAAAAGTTGGCTTTAAAAGGCTATTCTAGGATTTTCAGTTGCTTTTCTAAGGAATATAGATCAGACACAATAGATTTAAACCTCTTGTGAACAGTTCAGAGTTGTGTGCCAAGCAGGGCAGCCATAGCATCGGTTTAATGTAGAACTGGACAGCTTGGTGAAATTACCTAGGTAGGTCTCCCAGGTTCAACCCAGCAAATATGAGCACTGACACTCAAAGTAGCTGCTGTCTGATGCACTTCTATATGCACAACTACAATTATCTGAACTATTCCAAGGCTAACACAAAGGAATGTATGACCAGAGGGCAAGAACAGAGTAGGTCAAAGGCCAGAATATTCAATATTAAATGACACTGAGGTCATACTTAACACTATGTACTGTATACGAGAAGTTATATTTTCTAATACTTTCACACCTATATAAAAAAGGAGTAACTTAGCCGGGTTCGGTGGCTCAGCCTGTAATCCAGCGCCTTTGGGAGGCTGAGGTGAGTGGATTGCCTGAGCCCACAGGTTCGAGACCCGCCTGGGCAGCGAGACCTCATCTGTACAATAAATCAAAAAATCAGCCGGGTGTGGTAGCGTGCGCCTGTAATTCCGGCTACTTGGAAGGCTGAGGGGAAAGGATCGCCGGGGCCCAGCAGGTGGAGGCTGCGGTGGCCGGGAGCGGCCACTGCACTCCAGTCTGGGCGACCGAGTGAGACTCCAACTCAAAAAAAAAAAAAAAAAGAGTAACTTAACACTCCTTTTTGAGGTTGTATAGTAAGTATAGCAGTATGTTAAAAAAGAAGAGGGAAAAAAATCACCTATCAGGTACAATGTGCACAGGTGGGAGTGGTGGGTACACTTGAAACCCAAACCTCTTCACCACTATATAATGTATCCATGTAACCGGAAACTATTTGTATCCCCTAAAGCTACAGAGAGAAAGAAAAAAAGTGTTGGAAGGAAACTAACACTTTAGCCACACCAGTATGGGTTTTAAGACTTGACTTCTAGGAAACCTCACCTAATCAAAGCCTTAGCTTGTAAGAACAACCTCAGCTTTCATTATAGTTCAGAGCAATTATAGTCAGTTCCAGCTTGCAGAGGCTATAACATTATGCCAAGTAAAAAATAAGTTACAAAAGGTCACATATTGGCTGGGTGCAGTAGCTCACATCTATAATTCCGGTATTTGGGAAGTCAAGGCAGGAGGATTGCTTGAGCCCAGGAGTTCAAGACCAGACTAGATAGCAGAGTGAGACCTCATGTCTACAAGAAAAAAAAAAAAAAATCAAAAAATAAGCTGGGCGTGGTGATGCGTACCTGTAGTCCCAGCTACTTGGGAGGCTGAGGCAAGATGATCACTTAAGCCCAGGAGCTTGAGGCTGCAGTGAGCTATGATTGTGCCACTGTTCTCCAGCCTGGGCAACAAAGCAAGATCCTAACTCTAGAAAATAAAATAAAATAAACAAATAATGACAGTAAAGAGAGCATCGGGAAGTCACAGACTGCCCACCTTTACTGCAGTTTGTTATTTCAGACACCTTATGCATAGCAGCTCCGGGAAATTAAAAAAACAATTCTCACTCATCTTCCAATAGAGATTATAAATTAATAACACCCAACGAGGTCCATAACAGTGATTCCAAAGAACTGAAATCACCTATATAAAAGTAATATAGGGCTCCAGGTATAAGCTGTAGAAAAGACCAGAGTCCTACAAAGTTACAGGCATAAATTAAAAGTTAAAAAAAACCTGTTGTTTCTCAGTTCTGTTTCTAAGCCTGCCTTCTTCCTTGCGTGATCACTCACCCATAGTTGCTTGAATAGAAGCCACTAATAACTGATTATCTAAATTTCCCCCAGGGGAAGCTGTCCGTGGGATGGATGAACTTATTTTCCCTTCAACAATGAGCCTTAGGTGCTGCAAAACCCCCTGATGGTATCCAGGAGTTTGATCAACTCCTGCACACCTTTCCACAAGCAGAGGTCAATGGTAACCAGCCACTGTCCCCTAGTTTGCTTCTTTATAATGCCTTACTGCCCGGGACTCAGGTCACTGGGGCGGTCTTGTAACTTCTCCAGCTGCTATGTAAAATCTCTTGAAGATGTTTTTCAGACTTTACATCTTAATGGAGCAACTAGACCCACCCAGATCTGTGACCCTCACCGAGGAGCTGACTCCACCAGTCCTGACCCCACGGCTCTGCACAACACCCCTGTGACTTCAACCCCCTTTCAGCAGTACCAGTTCCTCAGCCCCCTGCCTGCCACATTCTCTTTAAAAACCCAAGCTTAAAAATTTCTGGAGAGGTGAATTTAAGAAATATCTCCTCTCTTCTGATTGGCTGTCCTGAGATAATCAAACTCTTTCTTTACTTTAACCACTGCTGTCTCAGTGAACTGGCTGCTTGTGCAGTGGCCATAAAAACCCAGTCGGAGGGCGACAAAACCATTCTCATGTACCATTCTCATGTCCTTAGCTGTACTGGGTTACATTATTCTAGTAAAGATTATTCTGGATGGTCAACCGGGTCCTTCAACAGAAGGATGCGATCAGTTTATTAACCTACCCGATATCTGCTCCACCACAAGTCAGGGAACAAATTGCACCAGGCAGCTTGTTATCCTCCAGAACTTTGGCTATTATCCTAAAAAGGAAAAATCAATTACTAAGACAACAGCTTAATTTTTTAAGGCATTTTTTAAAAATGAGGATTATTAAATTCCAACCACTTGACTCTTCTTTTTCAACTTTCCCTCCAATCCCTCAAATATGTTCCTCTCTTTTCAGCCCACTTTTCAATTCCTAAACCACTGTTCCTAAGTGATCTTCTAACATTAAGAACCCCTTCACATATAGACTCTTCCCTCATATATTCAGGCCTGGATTTCTCTTCATATATTAGAGATGAGATTTTCAAACAATTATCAGAACTTGTTTTCCAAAAAAACATGTTAAGAAAAACAAACATAGAACATAAACAGTTCTGACACAGAGCATTGCTCAGGTAGTTTAAGCAATTGTTGTTTTCAAGTATTTTCTGCCAAACTATGAAGACACATCTGGTTAAGGACAGCAAGTGGATAACGGGGGGGGGGGCTGAGAGTGGGGATTTATTTGTTTATTTTGGGGGGGGTCTTTCATCACAAATCCATTAAAATAAAATGATAACAAAGAAATAAAAAGGAAATGAAAAAGGAATAAGACTTAGAAAGATGAAGGAAATTAAGTCTCAGCAAATGAGACTTAAACACATCTCTGAAAAGCAGAATTAGAGAAGTGGTAGAGGATGCATGTGGAAGAGGTAAGGATTCTCAAAGCCTAGAGGCACACAGAAGAAGCTGGGGCTGCTCTGCAGGACCCCGAAGCAGCTCAGGACCAGCATCCACTGGCTTCCCACTAAACCAGCTCAGTTAGAAAGTATCAGTGCCCTTCAAGCTAAAGCACTTTGGACAAGCAAAGCTTTTTCTCCTACAGCTCAAGCTATTACAGTTAAAATGAGACATACATTTAAAGTTTACTTAAACCTGATTCTGAGTTGTTAAAAAATGGCTCAAATAATTATGGTTTCAAAAAGATCCAAATCCCACTCCCACTTCCATAGAAAAGATATCACTGTCATACTCAAGTTCCCCAATTGTCTCCCAAAATGCCCTTTATAGTTTTCTTTCTTCCCTCTCATCCAGAATCCAATCAAGAATCATGCACTGCAGGCGTCATGTTCAAGACCATGTTCTGGATTATACAATTCTTTCCGAGGGCTTCAGGTATATGTATTGTCTGCATAAGAAGACTGCACTCTCTTTAAGGGCAAGGATTTTGCATTATGCCTCTGGGTAGAGGTTAACAAAACCCTTTTCCCTTAAAGCATGGGAATCAAACTTTAGTTTGAACAATAGCTCTGTTCCCCATGTTACCTGATAAATGTCAGAGTGCCAACAATGGTATTTAGACAACATGGATTATGGTAAAAATGACCCCTGACTGGACAATTTCATCTGAACTGAGATGAAACTATCTTTGAATTCCATCTGAACTGAGATGAAACTATCTTTAAATGGGAATGCTATGCTTTTTGGTATTCCCTGAGTATAGTGGCACTGCATGTCTCTATAGTGCATGAAAGGTGTAATTATAGAACTGGCACAAGGGATTTAGGTTTCTGTGGGGCATTAGGCAGTAGCCTCCACAACTGTCCAATGGAGATCCAGTCTCCTTGAACCTGTGTGACTGTCACAAGGACAGACTGAAGAGGAATACTTGATGCTGACCTCCTGGCAAACTATGTCCCTGCCCTCTGTCCTTTGGAATAGACGGAGAACCCCATAAGGCCTGTGGTCATCTTATGAGCCTGAACATTTAGTTGAATTTAAGAAGAAATCCTAAGTGGGCATTGCACTACCCTGGTTAATTCCAGTAAAATTTGGCATCATTTTACTTATCTTCCATTATAAAATCATATATTTTTAACCCTCTGAAGGCTATCAACCAGCATATGTTAAACTCCTACATGGACATTTCAAATTCTTCTATCTGCAAAGCAAAAAAAAGAAAAAGAAAAAAACTCTTAAACAAAACTTAGTATCAAAATCAATATTTTAACCAGCTACTTAACAACTGGCAAGCAGTCCACTATGTCCACATTAACTAACTGTTTAAAAAAAATACACACACAGAGCCAAGGCATGGTGGCTCATGCCTGTAATCCCAGCACTTTGTAAGAATCACTTAAGGACGGGAGTTCACAACCAGCCTGGGCAACAGAGCCCATCTTCACAAAAAAAGTAAAAAAAAATAGTAGGGCATAGTGGTACATGACTGTAGTCCTAGCTATTCAGGATGCTGAAGAAGGAGGATCACTTGAGCCCAGGAGTTCAAGGCTGCTATGAGCCCTGATCATGCTACTACACTCTAGCCTAGGCTACACTCTAGCCTAGGCCAGACCCTATCTCAAAAAAAAAAATTATTTAAAAAAATTGTCTGAGAAGGCTAGGTGCGGTGGCTTACACCTGTAATCTCAGCACTTTGGGAAGCCGAGGTGAAAAGATTGCCTGAGCCCGCAGGTTCAAGACCAGCCTGGCAACCTGGCGAGACCTCATCTCTACAATAATCAAAAAATTAGTCAGTGTGGTAGTGTGTGCCTGTAATTCCAGCTACTTGGAAGGCTGAGGCAGAAGGATTGCCTGAGCCCAGCAGGCTGACAGAATGAGACTCCAACTAAAATAAATAAATAAATAAATAATTTTAAAAATTGCTTGAGAAATTGCATCATTTCTGTGTGTTCTATTTAATATTTAATTTGAGTACCCCATCTTCAAGATATCATTTCCTCAATATTACATATTTATTCTAATCAAATATTAATACGCACTATCCTCTCCCTTTTTCAGCCCATTTTCCAATTCCAAAGCCTCTGTTCTAAACAATCTAACATTAAGAACCCTCTTACATATAGTCTCTACTACAAGCTCTCTACCAGTCATTCTTAAATCAGAGAAGGAAGATCCTGCAACCAATGGAACATTGAAGGTGCATCATTCCAACCCTGTATGGGAAGGCAACTTACTCTATACCTATAGCCTCTAAATTCTAGACTGATAAATTAAGAACACTAGTATGATGACCTGATCAGAGTTGTCAAGTTCTTAAATATAAATAAAACACTAATAATTGTTTTAACCAAAAGACACAATACTATATTTAAACAGTGTTACAAGATCAGTGGATTAGTAAAAACAGTTCTTTCTATTTTGTTAAGTCTATTAAGCAAAAGCATAAAAGTATTGCCTGGGTAGAAATCTATTCTCAACACCATTAACTTGTTGAATCCTTATAAAATATAGCCCCTAAATCACAAGGATATTTCTTCTCCACTGGAGATTTTTTTTTTCCTAAGTGACAAAAAATGTCTATAAGAGCTCAAGTTCAGGTTGGAATTGGTGACTCAGCTTTGTAACCCCAGCACTTTGGGAGGCCAAGACAAGTAAATTGCCTGAGACCGCGGGTTCCAGACCATCACAGGCAACTTGGTGAGACCTCATCTCTACAATGAAAAATCAAAAATTAGCCGGGAGTGATAGCGCACGCCTGTAGTTCCAGCTACTTGGAAGGCTGAAGCAGAAGGATCGCCGGAGCCCAGCAGTCGATGCTGGGGTGGCCATGAGCATACCACTGTACTCCAGCCTGGGCAATGGAGTAAGACTCCAACTCAAAAAAAAAAAAAAAAGGTCAGGCATGGTGGCTTATGCCTATAATCCCAGCACTTTGGGAGGCCGACATGAGAAAATTGCCTAAGCCCACAGGTTCAAGACCAGCCTGGGCAACTTGGTGAGACCACATCTCTACAATAAATCAAAAAATTAGCCAGGCGTGGTGATGCGTGCTTGTAGTTCCAGCTACTTGGAAGGCTGAGGCAGAAGGATTACCTGAGACCAGCAGCTCGAGGCTGCAGTGGCTGTGAGCATGCCACTGCACTCCAGCCTGGGCAACAGAGTAAGACTCCAAATCAAAAAAAAAAAAAAACTCAAGTTCAACACTTATGTCAATATCTGGAATGATTATTCTAAAAATTGAAATGATATAGTTCTGAAAGAGTTCTGTAAACGGCAAAATGATATAATAAACTTATTATAACCAAAAAAGAAATAGGTTATCCACATTCCATGCTTAAACAAATATGAACCTTTCACATCGGCTTAAAAAGTCAGGGTCTATCAATCATCCTTTCAAGATTATTCCATACCCAGGAAAATTTAAAAACCACACATACTTACTTTGTGACAGCTACACTAATGAGGGAAGTTGTTGGAGCTCCTTTCCTTAAGAGGGTAAGGGGGGGAAAAGAAAGAACTTAATTTGATGGAAACCATAAAAACCTTTTATCATCAAGCAGAAACAAAAGTCAGACATGAGTGAAAGCTCCGTTCAACAGGAAAACTAACAAGCCTAGTAACTGAAATAGAAATTTATCCTTTAGCTTGTTGTCTCTGAGTCCTAAAGGACTACAAAACTTTCATGAACATAAAAATTACTTAAAGCAGTTCTAGGTCTGCTTGCTGCACTGATCACAGGAACTGCCTTGCTAAACTTGATCAATTATGGGAACTGAGTACAGCAGAAATCTATGCGTATGCCACATTCATCAAACTTTCCTTGGAAGGCTCAGAGTACAAGAAAACTATACCAGCCTTTGTGGATTAGAGTGCTGAAAGCAGATGGACATGGTGGCTCAGCCTGTAATTCCAGCACTTTGGGAGGCCAAGGCAAGAGGACTGCCTGAGCCTGGGATTCGAGACCAGCCTGGGCAACTTGGTGAGACCTCATCTCTAAATAAACCAGAAAAACTAGCTGGGCATGGTGGCATACGTCTGTAGTTCCAGCTACTTGGAAAGCTGAAGCCAAAGGATTGCCTAAGCCCAGTAGGTTGAGGCTGCGGTGGCCATGAGCATGCCTCTGCACACCAGCCTGGGCAACAAAGAGTGAGACTCCAACTCAAAAAAACCAAAAACAAAACAAAAACAGACTGCTGGAAAGCATGGGTTCCTTTGGCAACATGGTACAAAAGCATTAATCCTCCCAAAGATTCTGTTTTGTAGATGGTCTGAGTATATTCAATTGAGTACCACATTTAAAACCAATAAATATTAGTGAAATAGATGCAAAATGGACCAAAGACAATTCTCCTGATTTTCCTTATCTAAGTTTTTTCATTGGACATGAAAGCTAAGAACAAGTAACTGTTTTGCGCCATCCATAATATACATTTTTACTATCAACTTTACTATTACAGAGATGAAAACTTTAAAGCATCAATGGAAACACTGCTAAGTGCCTCAGAATTACTTGGGAGCTCAGTTTCAAATATTTATTGAAGGAGCCAGGCATGAAAGCACACACCTGTAGTTCCAGTTATGCAGAAGGTTGAGGCAAAAAGTTTGAGATAGCTTGAGCCCAGGAGTTTGAGATCTACCTGGGCAACACAGCAAGACTTCATCTCTAAAAAAACCAATTACAGTACATATTTATTAAAAGAAAGAAGTCAAACTTTAAATAGAAGATGTGGCCAGGTGCAGTAGCTCATCCCTGTTATCCTAGCACTCTGCCAAGGCAGTAGGATCGTTTGAGCCTAGGAGTTCGAGACCAGCCTGGGCAACATAGCAAGACTTTGTCTCTACAAAAAATAAAAATTAAAATAATTAGTCGGGCATGATGTCATGCATCTGTAGTCCCAACTTCTTGGGAGGCTGAGGCAGAAGGATCACCTGAGCCCAGGAGTGGAGGCTGTGGTGAGCCAGGATCGTGCCACTACACTCTGCTGGGAGACAGAGGAGACCCCGACTCAAAATATAATAATAATAAAATTTTTAAAAATAAAATAAATAAGGCCAAGCATGATGGCTCATGTCTATAATCCCAGTACTCTGAGAGGCCAAGGTAATAAGATTTCCTAAGCCCCAGTCTGGGCAACTTGGCAAGACCTCATCTCTACAATAAATAAAAAAATTAGCTGGCCATAGTGGTGCATGCCTTAGTTCCAGCTACTTAGAAGGCTGAGGAGGAAAGATCACCTGAGCCCAGCAGATCGAGGCTGTGGTGGCCGTGAGCATGCCACTGCGCTCCAGCCTGGGTAACAGAGTAAGACTTCAACTCAAAAAAAAAAAAACCAAATAAATAAAGTTGTGACATTTACACTTTTTTCTGTTTGGCAAGTTGCTACAATAAAACAAACCTATTGGATTTTTCTCTCCAGTTTCTGACACAGAACTTCAAAACTCCTAGGAATTTTATGAATGATAGAAGTGTCTCTGTTATGCTAACAAAATGACTTTTGGTAGGCCCATAGATAGCTTCAGGATGGGGGCTGGAGACTGAGTTTAATCATGATAGCTACATAACAATCAGTCATGCCTACATAATAAAGCCCCAAAAGAATCTCTGGACATCAACATCCAGTGGAGTTTCCTAGTTGGTCAAATAGTGATATGCCAGGATGGTGACCATGCCCTGACTCCATAGGGAGAAGGCATGGAAGCTCTGTAGGTAGGACGTTTTTGGATATTTTCCTATGTATCTTTTATAATGAAAGTGTAATCATTAAGCATAGGGCTTTCCTGAATTCTAATGGCTCACTCTAGGAAACTACTGAAACCAAGAGTTTGCCAGACATGGTGGTTCACGTCTAGAATCCCAGTACTTTGGGAGGCGTAGGTGAGAAGATTGCTTAACCCCAGGAGATTGAGACCAGTCTGGGCAACCTGGCGAGATCTCTACAATAAATCAAAAAATTAGCCAGGCATGGTGGCACACGCCTGCAGTTTCAGCTACTTGGAAGACTGAGGCACAAAGATTGTCTGAGCCTAGCAGGTGTGAGGCTACGGTGGCCGTGAACACGCCACTAAACTCCAGTCTGGGTAATGGAATGAGATTCTGACTCAAAAAAAAAAAAAAAAGAAAGAAAGAAACCAAGGGTTCAAAAGAACCTCCTAATTTATGGAAGGTTGGCCAGAACTATAGATGTTGTGGGGACCCCACTTGTGGCTCACACCTGAATGAAGTAGGGCAGTCTTAACACCTGTAGAGCCTGACACCAACTCTGGGGAATCAGAGTCAGAAGTGAATTAAGAGTACATCCACAGCCGGGCTTGGTGGCTCAGCCTGTAATCCCGTGCCTTTGGGAGGTTGAGATGAGTGCATTGCCTGAGCCCGCGGGTTCAAGACCCGCCTGGGCAGCAAGACCTCATCTCTACAATAAATCAAAAAATCAGCCGGGCGTAGTAGCACATGCCTGTAATTCCAGCTACTTGGAAGGCTGAGGTGGAAGGATTGCTGGAGCCCAGCAGGTCGAGGCTGCGGTGGCCGGGAGCGGCCACTGCACTCCAGTCTGGGCGACAGAATGAGACTCCAACTCAAAAAAAAAAAGAGTACATCCACTTGGGGTGCAGAGTTGAGAAAAATAGGAGAACAATGCTAGTTCAAAATGCCAATGGTTAAAAAACATAATAATTAAAATTCGGTATTTCACAACTGGCAGGTATGACTTAATGTTAACTGAAAAGGAACAGTAAGTAGAAAACATTTCAATGTATTTTAAATACTCCCTTGTAATACCTGGAATGGCTATTTTTACCTTCTTACTACTGGAGAGGAAAAGGGAGCCATTCTTACCAAAGGCAGACATTCCCACAGATCATTGCGATAGCATTGTTCCAGCCATATACTGCCACAGGGAAATTGAATGCAGTGATGATTCCAACCAGGCCTACGGGATTCCACTGTTCAATGAGTGCATGGCCAGGCCCTGAGGACAGGAAAGGGAAGGAACGTGCTGAAGCATGTGGGAGTCTATGGCTGTTGGCCCTCAGCTCTCTAAAGGTAAGCCAAAAAGTCACTGGCATGAGGCAGATCCATCAATAGGAGAAAAGGCATGCAAATTTATTTAACATGTGTACATGGGAGGCTTTGAAATGAATGAAGACCTAGCTGGGCATGAAGACTCACGCCTGTAATCCCTAGCACTTTGGGAGGCTGAGGCGGAAGGATTGCTTGAGCCCAGGAGTTCAAGACCAGCTTGGGCAATATAAAAAGACCTTGTCTCTACAAAACATTAAAAAAAAAAAGAGTCAGCCAGGTATGGTGGTATGTACCTGTAGTCCCAGCTACTGGGGAGGCTGAGGCAGGAGGATTGCTTGAACTTACTGCACTCCAGCCTTGGTGACTGAGTAAGATTCCAACTCAAAAACAAACAAAAAACCCCAAAAGATCTGACTTCCCAATAATGTCAGGAAGTTACAGAAACTTAATACCATCTTAACCATCTTACAGTTACAGAAAGAATAGGGACTTGGATCCTGGTAAACTGGTTATGGGAGGGGAAAGAAAAGGAATTCCGTTGAGAGGCAAGAAATGGTTGCTAGGAAGAATGACTGGATAGGAAACAGAGATTAACTGGTAAACAGCTTTCTTTGAAATGTAAATATCTTTAGAGACAGTCATTATACTATTAAACAGGTCTGCTCAGGTGTGATCACATCTTAGTCTTCATTCCTTCAGCAGATAAGAGGAGGGGAAGCAGCAGCATGGGGGTGGTGTCAGAGGGACCTTGAGGCATCTTCAGTCAAAACTCCATATTTTGGGGCATCAGTTTCTGAGCTCCAACAAACATGCTGATCTCATGCATGTCAAGTTAATAAGAACAAAACCCAAAATTTTTCCTTTTCAGAACAAAGGTACAGTAGGCCAGAGGAGGTTCTGGATGCCTTGTAGATCACTTTACACAGCTGTAGTATATTGGTCCATTAACTAATGTACAACAAAAGTATTACTCCACTACCTGGTAAACCATATTTATATTCATGATGCCTCTGATCCTCATAGCACTCTGGGTGCTATGAGTACATCTGGGAGACATGGAAATTTTAGAAGGCCATAGAGACACCCTAGGTGATTAATCACAATGACCCGGACACAGAGTCTGACTTAGGCCCATGTTCTTTACTTCGCCTGATGAAGCCCTGGGCCAACCTCTCTAAATTCAAGACAAAATAGCTCATTTATGGGGTAGTGGGGTAAGTTCTGAAAGGACATAACATGGATTTAACATACCAAATGAGCAGTCATTTTAACATTGCCCAATTCTCATGTTTTTCTAGTAGTTCACTTAACTTACCTTCAAATCACTAGCCAAAGACAGAACCAGTTTCTCAGAGGTAGCTATTGATAACTGTTTTACAACCCAGCTCCCCCATCTTGTTTCATAATAATTAGCTTTTCTATTTCAAGTATTTGCCTCCACCCATAAGACCCAGGTTAACCTATCAGTCCTTCCTGACCTTCATGACACAGACACCATCAGCATGGCAGCAGTCATGTGACTAACCTACCCATCTGCCTGCTATCACCTGGCGTCAGTATCTGCACTTACCTGCCCCTTTGTGATGACATGGAGCCAACCACCTTAATGATCTTCCCCCATCAAAAGGTTTAAAAAGATTCAACCTGCAGCAGCCATTTGTCGTTGCTTTACTCAACTCAGGTATGACCACGTGCTCTTGAGCCATGGCTGCCGCCATGTTTCCTAAGCTTTGGCCCCCTCTCCTACCTTGCAGAGGTAAATCAATCTCTCTCTCTAATTTACTTTCTAAATAATCTATATCTTCTAATCTAACTTATGTGCAATTCTTTGCATCTTTCATGCAGCACACAACCCCCACCCCAGTGGGTCTGATCTAACATTTGGAGACCCTGCTGGGATATAGATTTTTAACATAAAAAGTTCTAATAATTATACATATGCTGAATGAATGAATTGCACAAATTTGTACATTCACTATAGGAAATTTGAAAATATGAATAAAAATATATGTATTTTAAATAAACTTTAATGTCACCCATAATCCCACAAGGGGCTTCTTTTAATCAAAGGCAGCAGGAGCAGAAAAGAATGGAAGCAAAGGAGCAGGATGGTTCACAAACCCTGGTTAAAACCATTTATCAACTGGAAAGGCAGCTGTCCCAGTCATTGGTCTTCTTTGTCACACTCACAGTGCTAACTGGGATGTAGGGATCATGCCAGATGCAGCACTTCACTCCCAGGTCCCCCTGTGGTCTAGGCATCCTAATCCCTAGAGATGAGGTCCAGGCACCGCCTCTTCCTGGCAGGGCCCGCCTCCTCCTCCCCTGCCCTCCTCACTCAGCCCTAATGGCACCCCGTGCTACAACCCTCTGGTGTCTGGATCGCTACATCTGAGGAGAAAGTCCAAATTCTTTGTCAGGAAGGAGTTGCCTCGCCACCCCACCTCCCCCACACTGCATGCTCCGGTTGTGAAGCCTGCATCTCCCATATAAGCTCCACACAGGCTTCTTCCCTGTTTAAAACACCTTCCTACCCCAGCACTCCACTCCCTCCTCTCTTGTATTCCTTGGGGCCTTACTTTGGTTTACCTTTGCTGGGAGGTCTTTCTTGACTACACCTATGAGGCTGGGCTAGGGGGTTCACTCATTTGTGCCCACCATTCTGCCTTCTAGGCCACCAGTACTTACCATGCTGAATTATAATTACTTGTTTACTTATCTCCTACTCTAAAAAGTAGGAAACTTATAAGCTTATAAATCCCTTGAGGACAAGGGACTATGCCTTATTAATCAAGTATTATCTAGTAGATAGCCTGGTATCGACAACACTCCATAAAACATTTATCAAATTAATGAAGTCAAAGTTCCCCAAAACCTCTGCAGAGATGAGTAATCTACATTAAAAGAAAAAATGTGTAAGTAATTGAAGGAGACTTTAAATTTGAGGCAGGCATCATAGAAGTATAAATCAAAAAAGTTTCTTGCTTGCTCATGTATTACTTTCTCAAATTGACAGTTTAACTTTTTTAGCTGGAAAAACCTCTTGGAAGTGTTTAATGACTTAAAATTAATCTTGGATAATGGGAACCATTGTTACACATCTAATTAAGGATATTAACCATACATTTAAAAAGAATCACCCAACTCTTTCTACAAGTAAGGAATTTGCCCAACATTCCAAGAAAAAGAAAAAATATGATCTTTTTAAAAAAGTTTCTTGGTCAGGCGTACTGTCTCATACCTGCAATCCCAGCACTTTGGAAGGCCGAGGAGAGAGGATTGCCTGAGCCCAGGGGTTCGAGACCAGCCTGGGCAAACTGGGGAGACCTCATCTCTACAATAATTCAAAAAATTAGCTGAGTGTAGTGGTGTACACCTGTAGTTCCAGCTACTTGGAAGGCTGAGGCAAAAGGATCGCCCTAGACCAGCAGGTTGAGGCTGCAATGGCCATGAGTGGGCAACTGCACTCCAGCCTGGGCAACAGAGTGAGATTCCAACTAAAAAAAAAGAAAAAAGAAAATAAACACCACTACTAATTCCGTCACACAGAGATAACCACGGCTAGCACTTTGGCATACATTTGTATCTAATGTATCATCAACACAGACCACAGAGTCACCAATTTTGCTCCATCAATATAGCAAACGTTACACATTGCTTAAGATCTTATTCCCATCATTGAAACCTCTTCAGAGTACATGGTTAGTCCTTGCAGGATAGCTTGTAATAGCAAAAGATTGAAAACCACCCTAAATACCTATTACTTGGAAGCAGGCTAAATAAATTATAATATCTTTATAACACAACAGCCATAAATACAGATGAAGAAAACCACTTAATGTAATAATATGAAACAATTTCCAGCCAGGCTTGGTGGTTCACACCTGTAATCCCAGCATTCAGGAGGATTGCTTGAGCTCAGGAGTTCAAGACCAGCCTGGACAACATAGCCAGACCTCATCTCTATAAAAAATAAAAATAATTAGGCAGGTATGATGGCATGCACCTATAGTGCCGGCTACTTGGGAGGTTGAAGAGGGAGAATTGCCTGAGCCCAGGAGATCGAGGCTGCAGTGAGCCATGACTGCGCCACTGCACTCCAGCCTGGGTAACAGAGTGAGACACTGACTCAAAAAACAATGTCCAAGATATATGACATAATATGAAAGTATAGAACAAAACGTATAGTTTGCTATTGTTTATGTTCGAAAAAGACACATACTTGCCTATATGTGAACAAAAACTCTAAAAAGATACACAAGAAAATCAGAAACATCCCCTACTTCCATGGGGTACTACTGAGTGGCCAAGGGAGTGGGAAAGAAACTTTTTTACTCCTTACCCTTTTATTCCTTTCTAGTTTTCTAATATAACCATATCAGCCCTTTCAAAAAAATCTACATTAATATAATTATAAAATAAGTAAATACACAAGTTTCCCATAAAAGTATGGGGTTAAGGGAAGACAATCTTCACAAACATTATTTTGGGTACATCCAAAATTATTAGTTTACCCAAAATTAGCTTAACTTTTCCTTTATGATTTGACATTTAGGTGATTTCTAATTTTTTAAACTGATAGCACAATGAGTATCTTTACACATAAACCTTTGTCATATTTCAGATTATTTACTTAGATTCTTTAAACAGTCTTTAAATTTATGAGCTCTTTGGACATGTTTCCAAATTGTTTTCCAGATGGGTTAAAAGAGTGTTTCACCCATGGACTTGCCAACACTGAGTTTTATTTTTTAAACCAAAGGGACCAGACTCTGCATTGCTCACACTTGTAATCCCAGAACTTTAAGAGGCTGAGACAGGAGAATTGCTTGAGGTGAAGAGTTCGAGACCAGCCTGGGAATCAAAGCAAGATTTTGTGTCTCTACAAAAATAAAAATTAAAGAATAGCTGGGTATGGTAGCACATGCCTATAGTCACAACTACTCAGGAGACTGAAGCAGGAAGATCCCTTGTACCCAGGAATTCAAGATTATAATAAACTATGATTACACCACAGCACTCCAACCTGGGCAACAAAGTGAGATCCAGTCTCAGTAAAAAAAATAACTTTTTTTAAAAAAAGTTTCTTAATCTAATGTTTTTACCTGTTTTAATTTGTATACTTAGAAAAATTGAAGATGTGTTCACATATTTATATGCCATTTGCAATTCCTCTTTCTGCAAACTGTTCATAGGCAGAGCATTTTTGGGAGTTGTCTGTATCAGAGTACAAAACTCTTAGCTTAACTAATTTCACTGCTTACTTTCAGAAGGCAAGATGGGTCCCCCAATCATCCGTGATAAGCCAACAGCATAATCACAAATATCCACGTACTCTTGAACTTCTCCTACACCTTCCACTAAAATTTTCCCCATCTCCAAAGACACCTAAAAATAAAAACACAAGCAGAATTTTACCAACAGAATTCGCATTTAAATATTAAATTAAGGACTGCGTGCAGTGGCTCACACTTGTAACCCCAGCACTTTGGAAGGCTAAGGTAGGAGGATTGCTTGAGGCCAGGTTTCCAGCTTACACAACATAGCAAGACCTCATGCCTACAAAAAATTAAAAATTAAAAAAATTAGCCAAGCATGGCAGCATATACCTATAGTCCCAGCTACTCAGGAAGCTGAGGAGGACAGATCACCTGAGCCAAGGAGTTCAAGGCTGTAGTGAGCTGTAATTGTGTCACTGCACTCCAGTCCAGGTGACAGTGAGACCTGGACTCAAAAATAATAAAAAAATAAAATAAACATTAAGTTAAAAAGGGGAAAAGCAAAACACGTTGTGTCTATTTGGTGATGGTAACAAACTAAACAAAGTCTGTTCCTATTTTTCTGTAGAATTTTTAAATGCGAGAACTGTCTTCACTTTTTCCTGTTCATCTTGTTAATCTTTCCTCTAAAAAAGGATTTTTGGAATTTATAAGTTGCTTTTTAAAAAATCTTAATCTTATACACAGAAATGCCTGACAGGCTTATTCCCCCCACTCAAAGGATTATGCATGCACTACAAAATACTACAAAAATACTTTACCAAGCTTCCTAGTACTTGGATCTTCTCCCGCAAGGCTTCACCAATCTGTCTTACTATTTCTCCTCGCTTTGGAGCAGGAATCTATCAAAAGAACAGAATTTCAGTGTCTGATTCAAAGTGTAAATTTATGTCTATAACACAGTATTAGATGTGTGCTATAAAAGAACAAAGTATAATCAAATCAAAGAAGACTTTTTGATCATATCAAGACTGTGATACAGGTCGGGGTGTGTGGGATGGGGGAAAAAGACTGTGGTATGGCTAGGCACTGGGGCTAAAATGAGACATTCATAGAGGTAATGTCTACTGGGAGGCACAGAGGAGAGAATAGTAACAAATAAATGGGGCTATAAAGAAAACGGAAATAAAAAGGATACTGAGACAGAGAAAACAGCAGGACTGGAAGGCAAGTGGATAAGTTACTTTACCTAAAGGCTGGCAGGAAAAATCTCTAAGTAAGGTGACACTGAAGCCAAAACCTGAAGAATGGAAAAAATCAGCCACAGGAATATTCTTGGAAGGGAGGGAGGGAGAGAGGGAGGGAAGGGGAAGACAAAAAGGCAGATTGGGAAGACTACTATGTCTAAATCTAGAAGTTTTCAAGGAGTCAGAATCATACTCAGGGTGCAATGTGAAGTCCTTGATGGTTTTTAAGATGCAGAGTAAGATGATTTGCTTTACCTTTTAATATCACTATCTAATGAGTAGAGAATTGAAGAGGAAAAGAGGAGAAGCAGAGATGTCAATTAAGAACATATTAAGCCGGGCTCGGTGGCTCAGTCTGTAATCCCAGCACTTTGGGAGGCTGAGGTGAGTG
>NW_007258922.1:237105-238889 GCF_000164805.1 Carlito syrichta | reverse complement strand
AAAAGAACATATTAGTACAACTTCTATGGAAATCAATATGGAGAGTTCTCAAGACACTAAAGGTAGATCCAGCAATCCCACTAGGCGTCTACTCCAAGAGGTCATTTTACAAAAAAGACTCTTGCACTCAGATGTTTATCGTAGCCCAATTCACAATTGCAAAGATGTAGAATCGACCTAAATGTCCATCAACTGACCAGTGGATAATGAAAATGTGGTCATTATCCACATCTACACCATGGAATACTATTTAGCCATAAAAAAAAGAATGAAATAATATCTTTTGCAACAACTTGAATGGCACTGGAGACCATCATCCTAACTGAAATAATGCAGGAACAAAAAACAAAATACTGCACATTCTTTGCTAAGCTAAGTATCTGCAAAGGTATATAGAATGGTGTAATGGACACTGGAAGAAAGGAAAGGGTGGGAAAAGGGGAGAGATTAAAGATCACCTTTTGGGTACAATGTGCACTAGTAGAGGTGATGGGTACACTTAAAGCCCATGCTTCTTCTTTTTTTTTTTTTGAGTTGGAGTCTCATCCATGGCCCAGACTGGAGTGCAGTGGCACGCTCCCGGCCACCACAGCCTCGACCCACTGGGCTCCGGTGATCCTTCTGCCTCAGTCTTCCAAGTAGCTGCAACTACAGGTGCGTGCTACCACGCCCGGCTAATTTTTGATTTATTGTAGCGATGAGGTCTCGCCAAGTTGCCCGGGCGGGTCTCAAACCTGCAGGCTCAGGCAATCCACTCACCTCGGACTCCTAAAGCGCTGGGATTTCAGGCTGAGCCACTGAGCCTGGCAAAGCCCACGTTTCTTCACCACTGTCCGATGCATCCATGTAACCAAAAACTACATGAACCCTAAAGCTATTAATATAATAAGCTGGGCTCGGTGGCTCAGCCTGTAATCCCATGCTTTGGGAGGTGAGTGGATTGCCTGAGCCTGCGGGTTCGAGGCCCACCTGGGCAACTTGGAGAGACCTCATCTCTACAATAAATCAAAAAATCAGCCGGGCGTGGTAGCGCATGCCTGTAATTCCGGCTACTTGGAAGACTAGGCAGAAGGATCGCTGGAGCCCAGCAGGTCAAGGCTGCGGTGGCCGGGAGTGGTCACTGCACTCCAGTCTGGGTGACAGAGTGAGACTCCAACTCAAAAAAAAAAAAAAAAAATTTCCTACCCTTTGACTATGCAGTTGTACTTCTGGAAATTGGGCATACACATAAGTATAGGTACAATATGCACTGCAGTAAAGAAAAACAGAAATCATCCAAATGTCCATCAGTACATGATTGCCTAATTAGCCATAAAATGGAATACTCTCTAAAAATAATGAGGGAGATTTATAAGGGAAAACATTTAAGAGCTATAATAGGATAAAAGTAAATAATACAGATGCTAAATTTTGCTTAAATTCGGAGGACTATACATCAAGCTGTTATCAGTGGTTATTTCTGGGGAGTAGAACTATAATAGACTCTCATTCTCCGCATTTTATATGCCTGCAATGTTTGTCGTTTTTGGAAAACTCTTTTGAAAACAGGAAACAAAAATGAATCTTCACAGACCCTATACATTTCTTATCATATGGCATGGTTTTAAATGCTTCAACTGAATGTAACCAGCACATTTGTAAATTTACCCATGGGGCTAACTTCAACTCAGAATGGCCTGTACCTCCCTTTTACTTCCCACTCAGGGCACTTTTTTGTTGTTTTTTTTTTTGGGTTGGAGTCTCACTCTGTCACCCAGACTGGAGTGCAGTGGCTGCTCCTGCTG
>NW_007258922.1:219132-237085 GCF_000164805.1 Carlito syrichta | reverse complement strand
ACTCACCTCAGCCTCCCAAAGTGCTGGGATTACAGGCTGAGCCACCGAGCCCAGCTCCTGCACATTCTATATACCAGATACTGTGTTCATCTCTGGGAATTCTACTGCAAACAAGGCAGTTACAATTCTGGTCCACTAGAGAGCCAGTATGGTGGCTCATGCCTGTAATCCCAGCACTTGAGAGGCAGAGGCAAGAGAATTGCTTGAGGTCAGGAGTTCGAGATCAGCCTGGACAACAAAGTGAGACTTAGTCTCTATTTAAAAAAAAAATCAGGCTGGGCTCGGTGGTTCATCCTTTAATGCCAGTTCTTTGGGAGGCCGAGGCAAGTGGATTGTCTGAGTCCGTAGGTTCAAGACCAGCCCAGGCAACTTGGTGAGACCTCGTCTTTACAATAAAAATTTTAAAAATTAGCTTGGCGTGATAGTGCGCACCTGTACTTCCAGCTACTTGGAAGGTTGAGGCGAAGGATCACTGGAGCCCAGCAATCTAGTCTGGGCAACAGAATGCGACTCCAACTCAAAAAAAAAAAAAAAAATCATTTGGAATCAGACTGCCTGAGTTCAGTTCTAGACTCTGACACGTACCACCTGAGTGTCCTTGGGCATGTTTCAATTTCTCTATTCCCACATCTATAAAATAGGACTAATCACAGTGATCCTCTCACAGGGTTGTCATGAGAATTAAATGAAGCAACATGTAAAGGGTTTAGGACAGTGGCTGGTGTTGAGTAAGCACTCAACATTAGCTGTTATTATGCCATTATTATTTTCATTAGCGGTGGTTTGCCAGTCCAAGAGGACCAGAAAAGCGAGATACTCTGTGCCCTTACCAGCTACTCTACCTTCTGGCTGGCACTACCCAGTGCACAGTAGCAGGTTTCCCTCAGCTGAGAACCAACACGGAAGCCACAAGAAACGACCAAGTGAATTCTGAGCCATTCAGACGCGGAAGGATCGCCGGAGCCCAGCAGGTCGAGGCTGCGGTGGACGGGAGCGGCCACTGCACTCCAGTCTGGGTGACAGAGTAAGACTCCAACTCAACAACAAAAACAAAAGCAAAAAAAAACCAGACGATGTCATACTGACACCATGACACTAAGCATCATAAGAATTTATTTAGGCAGGTGTGGTGGCTCACACCTATAATCCCAGGACTTTGAGAGGCCAAGGTGAGAGGATTGCCTGAGTCCACGGGTTCAAGACCAGCCTGGGCAACTTGGCCAGATCTCATCTCTACAATAAATCAAAAAATTAGCTGGGTGTGGTGGCATGTGCCTGTAGTTCCAGCTACTTGGAAGACTGAGGCGGAAGGATCATCTGAGCCCAGCAGGTTTAGGCTACGGTAGCTGTGAGTGTGCCACTGCACTCCAGCCTGGTCGACATAGTGAGACTCAACTCAAAAAAGAAAAATTCATTTATTTATTCATGTATTCATTATTCGTTGGTCTTCCTGGAATGTTTCATCCAAAGTTTAACTTCCTATCCATGTCTGCTCTATTTTCTCCTTAGTTTTATCATTTTCTGAAATTATGTATTTTACTTATCTATCTTGTCTATTTTCTGCCTAGTTCCATGAGGGCAGGGGTTTTTGTCTGTTTTTGCTCACTATGCTATCAGCAGGCCTAGAGTGATGCTTGGCACAGAGCGGGCACTCAACAGATATTTGTTGAAGGGGTGAATTCATAGACATATCAGTGGGCACCTGACATGGCACCAGAAGGTTTCTGCCAGCTCTTGTCTGTTGGTTCTTTGCACCCTTCCCACACACACGCTGCCACATCAACCCCTGAAGTACAAGGGCAGGAGGCTTAGAACCACACTCCCTCGCCAGCATGGTTCTGAACACACGAGGCTGCCCCAGAAGCCTTTGGCATGAAATTCAGAAGGCAAGAGGGAGAGAGCCGCTGCTCTCCAGCAGCGGTGGGCAAGGCAGGCCCTGCAGTCAGGAGCTCCAGGGGGACTAAAAAAATACTGAATAAATAAATAAATTAGCCAGGTGTAGTAACACGTATCTGCAGTCCCAGCTACTTGGGAGGTTGAGGCAGCAGGATTGCCTGAGCCCAGGAAGTCGAGGCTACAGTGAGTCATGATCATGTCACTGCACACGAGCCTGGGCAACAGAGTGAGACCCTGACTCAAAACAAACAAAAATAATTCCTGCCCACTAGAGGTGATGGTCCACTGGAGGTGGTAGAGACAAAAAACAAGCAATTACAATCTAGGAGCACATAGGAGTGTTAATTTGGGGGTAAGGGAGTGGGGAGGAAGGAATTTTTAAAAGTTTAGAGTTTATGGTTAAGACCTAAAGGATGATGGGTGTTTGCCAGGTGAAGAGGCAGAGAAAGTAGAAGAAAACAAGACAGAGGGGGAGGGAAGCAGAGCATATGCAAAGACCAAAAAGCAAGAGAGAATACAGTGGTTTTAGAAAATTATAAGGAGTTCAAAAAGGCAGGAGAGGAAAGTAGGGGCAATATTGCAGAGAGTTGTTAAGGAAGAGTGGGAAAATTGCAACACATTTTAAAATATCACTCTAGCTGCAGTTGTAGAAAACGAGAGGGAGCCGGGCTTGGTGGCTCAGTCTGTAATCCCAACACTTTGGGAGGCTGAGGTGAGTGGATTGCCTGAGCCCGCAGGTTCGAGACCTACCTGGGCAACTTGGCGAGACCTCATCTCTACAATAAATCAAAAATTAGCCGGGTGTGGTAGCGCACACCTGTAGTTCCAGCTACTTGGAAGGCTGAGGCGAAAGGATCACCAGAACCCAGCAGGTCAAGGCTGCGGTGGCCGGGAGCGGCCACTGCATTCCAGTCTGGGCGACAGCGTAAGACTCTAACTCAAAAAAAAAAAGGAAAGAAAATGAGAAGGAGACAAGACTCAGTCATAAAGCCCCATAGGACAGCCGAGAGATGGTGACTGTCTCTATTACCAAAATGGCATTAGAGATCAATATAATTTAAAATTCTCAAAACTTGGTCTCTATAAAAAATAAAATCAAAAAATTAGCCAGGTGTGGTGACATGCACCTGTAGTCCCAGCTACTTGGGAGGCTGAGGCAAGAGGACTGCCTGAGCCCTGAAAGTCGAGATTGTAGTGAGCCATGATCATCATTGGCAATTGGTAACTGATCACTGGTTCTCAACCTTGACCACACATTAGAAGCACTACCCATGGAACTTTCACATCTCTACCCCAGACCACTCAAACTTGGCATCATTATTTTTTTTTTTTTAGCTACCCAGAGGATTCATGGGAGCAACAAGGGTAGAGAAAGCCAGGATTAGCATTGGGGAGAAATAAGGGAGGAACAGGAAATGAAGATACCAGCGTGAGCTAAACTGGTCCTAGCATGACAAGCCACCAGCAATCCCAGGCCTCCTTCCCTAGATGGGCAAAAAGAGTCCTCATGCCTGCATACTTCACTAGTAATCAAATATGGAATGGAAATCAGACAGCCATGTGGAGGGAACTAAAAGCACTGAGGTAGTATTAGCTGAATCTTTGGGAAAATATTACAGAGACCCACAATAAAGAGCTACCAGTCATCTGGTATTTCTTTCTGCAGTCAGACATAGCCCTTTAAACAGTTTCTGTCCTCAAGGGATGGAAGAGACTCTGGCTCCTTCTCACCAGAGATGGAGAAGAAAAATAAGGATACACCGGGGATGCAGAGGAGCAGAAATAAGTGACATTCTGTGCTGAAACTAGCTTATGATGGAAAGCAGCAAGTTCCAGTATTCATGAGAAAGAAATCAGTTTTTATAAACTACTTTCTCCATATGTTTCACTTTGTTTCCATTTCCCTGAAGAGAAAATGTTCCAGCCCTAACTCAAATGAACCAATGAAACAGTGGTTTATCCCAACACAGGCAAGGCCAGCCAAAAGGATCAGGGCCAAGCAGAGGTAAGGGAAGATCAAAGAGGGAAAGCTGGTAGACCAGAAGGGGATCAACTTTGGTCTGTTCTTACTGAGGCACCGGCCACCTCTCTAAGTCACTGCCCTATTGGCAGGAGTCCCAGAAGCACAGTCAGGAAAAATTCTGCCCCTTTTCCAAACTTTGAACTCAACTGCTTAACTCAAAATCAAACAAGCGGGATTCCCAATTGACTCTACTATCACCCAGAAAAGCAACCTGTTCCCACTTAGCACCCAACTCTATTGGGAGATCTAAAAAAGCAAAAGAAGTATGAGAAGGGGTGTTAAGTGCAGAGGCTGGCAGTGTGGGTAAGAGTTGACTGCCAACTGAGATCCTGAACGTGAAAACAGCAACAACAAAAGTACAGCACAACAGGAAAGAAAGATACCATCATGTCAGCTGCCACCCCTATAGCAAAGCAAAGACAGATTTTAAAAACCAGTTCAGGAAAAGACAAGACCCTGGATTCACACAAATTCTTTTTTCAAACATATTTGTATTTATCCTGGCTAAATAAACACACATACAATAGACATTTCTGGTTAAAAAACAAGACATTTCTGGTTAAGTTGCACTAGCATTCAAAAGTTGTATATGCAAAGAGGGAAACCTAAAGTAAATGGTGTATTTAGTTAATATGTCAATATTGGCTCATCAAATGTAACAAATATGCCATACTAAAGTAAAATGTTAATAGGGGAAACTTGAAAAGAGGAATGAGGGTTTGGTTTTTTGTTGTTATTATTGTTGTTTTGAATCAAGAGTCTCACTCTCGTCACCCAGGCTGAAGTGCAGTGGTACAACCATGGCTATGCAGGGCTCAAGTAATCCTTTTACCTCAGCCTTCCAAGTAGCTGGAACTACAGGTGTGTGCTACCACATCCAGCTAACTTTTTTGTATTTATTGTAGAGATGAGGTCTCGCCATATTGCCAAACAGGTCTGGAACCCCAGGCAATCCTTTAGCCTCTGCCTCCCGAAGTGCTGGGATTACAGGCAAGTTACCACACCCGGCCAGTACTCTGTACTTTCTACTCATTTTTTTCTGTACACCTAAAACTGCTCAAAAAACAAAGTCTATTAATTTTTTTAAAATATATGTATAGGAAAACAATGATTTCAAAAATTATGCAGTAACTTTAGGCTGGTATACAATGCAATCACAGGTCACAAAATTTTACACACACCATATAATCACAACTATGGAATAAACACATAAAACTGGGAAAAAAATGCACCAAGACATAACTCTAATAACCATTTTGTATTGAGGAGGCTGGGGAAAGGGGACTAAATTTTATTATTTTATTTACGACATCAAACTTTTTTCCTAACAAGGAATATTATTTTTATGATCAGAAAGAAATCAAAGTAATTTTTAAAACAATAAAATAAATGACACTGTTTTGGATATGGCTTTCCACTCAGGTAAGGTGAACTTTACCTAGCACTCTGTTTACTTGTGGAAGTGGTATTTTTCTGCTCAAGGACATTTTGATTGTGTATAAAGGAACACTAAGCCTAATTTATAACCAGAATTCAAGTAAAAGAAAGATGTAGATGTACTTTGCCCAAAGGGTCTCTTGGCAGACCACAAAACTGCATCCAGCCTAGGGTTCTGTCTTGGACAGGCTGCTACTCTCATACTCACTCCATCCCCCAAGCCCCCTACAATCCCTGAGTCTGAGAAAACAGAGACGCAACAGTACCAAGTCCAGCAGCACAGAATAAAATAATTTTTGTTGCTGTTGTTATTGTTGTTTTGAACCAGAGTCTCACTCTGTTGCTCTGGCTAGAGTCAGTGGCATGCTCACAGCTACTGCAGCCTCGACCTGCTGGGCTCAGGCAATCCTTCTGCATCAGCCTTCCAAGTAGCTGGGACTACAAGTGCTGGCCACTATGCCTGGCTAATTTTTTTATCTACTGTAGAGACGAGGTCTCACAATGTTGCCTAGGCTGGTCTCGAACCCCTGGACTCAAGTGATCCTCCCGCCTTGGCCTCTCAAGGTGCTGGGATTACAGGTGTGAGCCAGTACTCCTGGACAGAATAAAATAATTATTGAGGCTTGTCCTGTGCCAGGCTCTCCTGTAAGTACTTTAAATGATTAACTCATTTAACCCTCACAATAACCCCAGGAGGCAGGCACTCCTGGTCTCCCCTTTTTATAAGACAAAGTGCAATGAAGACGGCGGAGTAAGGGAAGTGAGAAATCAAGCCACTGCCATTTTCCTTTACCTTCCCCTCCACAGGATCGTGCCCCCACCTAGTGACAGGTCAGTGTGGCCAGCCTAGCACTGGTCACAGTTCCTACATTTACTCATTTAACCCCTGGTAAGACAGATGGAAGAAGTAGACCCTGCCTCACTATCTGATCTGATCAGTCAAGGAACATGAGCCCCTTGCCCTGAGAAAGAGATGCAGCCATGGCTCTTTCCACCAAGAATGCTGGCCCATTGCTGAGACACTCCCAGAAAAATCTGGCAGGGGGACAGAGGAGCAGGAGCAAACAGGTATTTTTAGCATATATCTTCTATTTGCTCAATCATAAATTCAAGTAACTTCAGTGGAAAACAGTGTTCACAGCTTGAGTTTACAGGACGTCAGTACAAAGTTTTAATCCATTTAATATTACCCATGCACTGAATACCAGATAGGGAAAAAGCACTATTCTAGGAATACAGCGGAAGACACCCCAAGCCAGCAGAAGTCCAATACAGTATCACAGCCCTCAAGGAGCACATATTTCAACAAGGAGGCACTGGCATGCTTATTAGGTGTTGGTAATTACCATCACTACAGTCAGGCATTTTGAGAGACCGAGGTGGGAGAATCAGTTAAGTCCAGAAGTTCAAGACCAGCCTAGGCAACAAAATGAGACCTTGTCTCTACAAAAAAAAAAAAAAATTAGCCAAGCGTGATAGAACACACCTGCAGTCCCAGCTACTAGGGAGGCTGAGGCAGAAGGAGTGCCTGAGCCCAGGAGGTCAAGCCTACAGTAAGTTGTGATCGTGCCACTGCCCTCCAGCCTGGGTGACAGAGTAAAATCTCACTGCAATTACCATAGGTACCCATAAGGGTCACAGAGGAAGAATAAAAATAAATAAATAAAAACAAGGAAAAAAAATGAGAGGACTTGTTTCAGCTTTAGACAACAAAGGCCATACTTACATCTGCCCAGACTTTCCATGCTTCTCTTGCTTTCTTTACAGTTTCTTCATAGTCCGCAACACTGGCCTAAAGTAAGAATTAGAGAGAGAGAGGGTAAAGGAAAGGGAAGTGATGATGATCTTCTAGAGCACAGAGACATTTCTGGAAAAGAACTGGAAAAATCTCTAGGTGTCCCTAATATTTACAGCTGAGAATGACTTACATAGCTTCCAAAAACTGACTAGAATACAGAAAAACAGGTTAGACCCTAGCTGCACTCTAAAACCACACTTTTGAAAGCAAGGCCCATTAGTCTCATCAAGGAACACACCTGAGATACACTAGAAATGCAGAATCTCAGGCTCCAACCCAGACTTAAGGACTCCTAACCTTCCTACAAACAAAACCCTCAGGCATTTCAGAAGCACTGCCTTAAACGGACCCCCTTCCTTCTCTAGTCTCTTCAAAGTTCACCTTTTCCAGGGCACACCCCCACTTCCCACCCAGTAGTGGACAGCTCTCCCTTCATCTTCCTAAATGGCAAATGAAAAAGAAATACATTATTCTTAGCATTTGTAATTGTGTATTATTCTTGACTTCTGCCTCTAAAAAAAGCAAGCCCAAGCTCCCCATGTGTAGTTTGAATTTAAAAACAAAAAGCAAAAAAACTCACCTGTCGGACTCTTGCTATTGGCTCATTGTTAGCAGGACAATAGGTCATAATAACCTTAAAAGAAAAAGATGACCATCATATATAGAAAATGTAATCCCTTCTGAATTGAAGGATCAGCCCAAATGGGGAAAAACAGAAGAAAAAAAATGATTGAGATATAATATTCAAACTTGGAAACTTTAAGTTAACTTCTGCTACAAATAAACCACTCTGTAGAGGTTGAGTCTTTCATTTCTGACCTAAACATCAGGAACTACCTTTCTGCAAAACTCACCCTTGCCATCTAAATATTAGGTATATAAGTAAAATCCTTAACATAACCAGTTATTTACTTTTCCATTAATAACAGAACAAACTGCCAGGCGTGGTGGCTCAAGCCTGTAATCCCAGAACTTTGGGAGGCTGAGGGGAAAAGACTGCCTGAGCCCAAGGGTTCAAGACCAACCTGGGCAACTTGGCAAGACCTCGTCCCTACAATAAATCAAAAAATTAGCCGAGCATGGTGCCGCAGGCCTCTAGTTCCAGCTACTTGAAAGCTGATGCAGAAGGATCGCCTAAGCCTAGCAGGTCGAGGTTGCGGTGGCCCTGAGCGGGCCATTGCACTCCAGCCTGGGTGACAGAGTGAGACTCTGACTCAAAAAACAAAAAACCAGTAACTGGATGCCAGGCGCAGTTTTAAGCTCTAGGCAACAGAGAAACGCTAAAAACCCGATCCTCAAGGAAGTTCACAGCCAACGAAAACAGAATTTCAACAAGCCCGAGCTTGCAAACTCCCAAGGATTTCAGGAAAGAGGACAACATAAAATCACACAGGAGAACGCTACCTGCGGCGCATGTCACATCTGAAGAGCCACAGTCAAGCTCTAAATTAAACTCAACTGCACCGCTGTGTGACGTTTCTCACGACAGATTCCAACTCTGCTATAACTTTTAAGTACACGTAGATTTAGCCCCCTACGAGCTCCAAAATGGCATCGATTCTCCAAAGCACCCAAGGACCTGAAACCTAAGTCTGCTTTCTAAAAAATCGCCTACATGAGAAAACTTTTATCAAGGAGCTTCTAAACTTGCCACCCGGTATCACCGCCTACAGCGCCAGCGAGGAACGGGTAGGGCCCAGCCTCCAGGCGTACCCCGCGGCTGCAGAGATTTCCCGGGGCCCACGTACCTCTCCCCGGCCTCCCCAGCTTCCATTATACACGCCCTCGTTTTCCTCGCGGAGCCCTAGCTCTTTTAGCCAGGCGTACTGGGGCTGATTGATCAGCAGCGTGGACATGAAGACGGCAGGCCTGTTCCAAGGTCCTGAGAGCCTGCTGGTCTTCGCAGCGTGCACACACAGCGCTCGGGGTAAGCGCCACATACTGAGCCCGGGTGAGCCCGGGACGCGTGACGCGTTTGCGGCCCGAGGAGCGGCTGAAGTAGAACCCCGCCTCCCAAGTCCATTGGGCAGACGGGACCCCGCCCACCATTCCCACAAGCCTTGCCCCAACCCCTCCCCCAGCACCAGCACCACCACCACTCCGGCCGCCCAGGAACAATGGGGTGCCGCAGGGAGGAAGCGAGGGGGCTACTGCCACCTGGTGAAAGACGCCAGGAGCCGCCGCACCAGCTAGGAATTCTTTTCAGCACAATCTTGACTCTAAAGGACAGTAGGTTAGAGCAGGGCTTCTCAAGCTGGAATATGCGTGTAATAGCCTGGTCATTCTGATTCAGTAAGTCTAGATAGGGGCCTGGCAGTGATGGGGATGCCGCTGGTTCCTAGAGTAGCTAAGGGAGGTTTTTTTTTAGGGGGGTGAGGGGTTGTTTGTTTCCATTGCTTTGGCAGATTACAAAATTAGAGTCTTCTAATTAATGAAAATATTAAATTATTGTATTTCATTCTAAATATCTTGCCTGGATATATTACTTTGAAGAACAAAGACAGTTTTGATCAATTTCCTTCATTCTCCATTTTTTTCTTTCTTCCTACAGTATCTTTTCCACCCACTCCCTTCTCATACCCCATCTCATTCCACAATAACTTAAGTCTACCCTATGTAAGGGAAATTCTAACATCTCAATCAGCATTATTTGGATGTAAGTTAAAAATATACACACACTGTCAGATAGGTGATTCCCAAGCTACTTTCTCCAAAGATTATTTCTTGGCCAGGCACAGTGGCTTACGCCTGTGTTCCCAGCACTTTGGGAAGCCAAGGCTTGAGCCCAGGAGTTCCAGACTAACCTGGGAAACATAATGATTTGCTGTCTCTACAAAATAAAAATAAAAAAATTAGCTGGGCGTGGAAGCGCATGCCTGCAGTCCCAGTGACTCGGAAGGCTGAGGCGGAAGGATCACCTGAACCCAGGAGATTGAGGCTGTCGTGAGCCAGGGTTTTTGCCACTGCACTTCAGCCTGGGCGACAGAATGAGACCTCCACTCAAAAAAAAAAAAAAAAAAAAAAGAACTCACTATTTGCATCGTGACCTTCCATGCTGCAGCCAAACAAAGTCATTTTATATTTCTGTGCAAAGCTGTTTTCCATCCATTGTGTCTTTGCCCTTGTTGTTCTCTCTGACTATAAAATTCCATTTTCCATCGCTGCATGCAAGCTTAAGCTTTATCTGTTCCACCCTGATACCACAAATGGTTTCAACAAACGCATGGCATATATCAAGCACCTACCAGGATTACAATTAGAGGTAGGGTTACATGGATAATGCTTCCTTTTGTAAATGTTATATTTTTTCTTATCAGGGCAGGACCATCTCTGATTCATCCTTGCATTGCTCCACAGTTCCCAGCATCATACCAGCTCATGTTTGCTTACATGAATGCATGAACAAAAGAATCTATGAAGAGATCTTCTAAGAAGTAGCAAGCAAGCATGGATGGATGTCTTGTCTAGCACTGGTAATCTCTATCCACAATCCAGCTACTGTCTTCTATCTACCCCAAGAACTAAGGCACTAATTTTCCTAATTTTAATTCTCATACGTTTTAACTGATATCGCATCACTTTCTATCAGTCAGCAGGATTCATTGTACACATATCCCAAAACCACACTCTTCCTTCTTCTCCATTCAGTTCCACACAATGAAAAGACATTGACAGACACATGAAATTTTAGGAGCAACACATAATGTCCTTAAAGAATGTTAGCATCAGCCGGGCTCGGTGGCGCAGCCTGTAATCCTGTGCTTTGGGAGGCTGAGGTGAGTGGATTGCCTGAGCCCAAGGGTTCCAGACCCGCCTGGGCAACTTGACAAGACGTCATCTCTACAATAAATAAATAAATAAATTAGCCGGGTGTGGTAGCGCGCGCCTGTAGTTCCAGCTACTTGGAAGGCTGAGGTGGAAGGATCGCCAGAGCCCAGCAGGTTGAGGCTGCAGTGGCCAGGAGCGTGCCACTGCACTCCAGTCTGGGCAACAGAGTGAGACTCCTACTCAAAAAAAAAAGAATGTTAGCATCCATCATCAACAAGGGTACCTGCATAATCAACGTTTGTATACCTAACCCTGAATTGTACCCCACCTCTTTATAGTAATAAAAATAAATATAAATAAAATTTAAAAAAGAATGTTAGCATTCTTTAAGACAAGGAGAGAGGTTTATGGCCATCTTTCTAAACCAATTCTGTGAAGATAGGCACCAGCAACAACCTACATTGGAAACAGGGATTGCATCTCTCTTTCATCTTCTTTTTTCAAAGCTCACTTAGTCCTGCCCAACAGGAGTTCAGGAAAAGTCAGAGATAATGATGAATTTTGTTAGGTCACAGCAGTAAGGAATAGAATTAAATCAATCATATATGAAAGCCTTTGAAAACCAAGAAGCCCTAAAAAGGTAAATGTACTAACTGCACTCAGGAAACCTTGAACTAGTTCTGTATTAAAAGTGGCAGAGGCTGGGCTCAGTGGCTCAGTCTGTAATCCCAGCACTTTGGGAGGCCAAGGCAAGTGGATTGCCTGAGCCCACGGGTTCAAGATCTAACCCGGGCAACTTGGCGAGACCTCATCTCTACAATAAATCAAAAATTAGCTAGGAGCGGTAGCACACACCTGTAGTTCCAGCTACTTGGAAGGCTGAGGCGGGAGGATCGCCTGAGCCCAGCAGGTCGAGGCTGCAGTGGCCGGGAGTGTCCACTGTACTCCAGTCTGGGCGAGACTCCAACTCAAAAAAATTAAATAAATAAAAAATAAATTAAAAGTGGCAGAGGCTGGGTACAGTGGTTCACATCTGTAATCCCAGCACATTGGGAGGCCGAGAGGGGAGCATAACTCAACTCTGGCTAGTGATCTACCTTTAGAAAGCCATCTCACGGCCGGACTCAGTGACTCAGCCGGTAATCACAGCATTTTGGGAGGCTGAGGCAAGTGGATTGCCTGAGCCCGCGGATTTGAGACCAGCCCAGGCAACTTGGTGAGACCTCATCTCTACAATAAATCAAAAATTAGCTCGGTGTGGTAGCAGGCGCCTGTAGTTCAAGCTACTTGGAAGGCTGAGTCGGAAGGTTCACTGGAGCCTAGCAAGTCGATGCCGGGGTGGCCGTGAGCATGCCACTGCACTCCAGCCTGGGTGATGGAGTGAGACTCCAATTCAAAAAAAAGAAAAAATAAAGCCATCTCACTTCTGTGTATAAGAGAAGACGTGTGCTCTGTGTCCATCTCCTCACAGAACTGCATGAACAGACAGGTGTTAAGGGCATATACTTTAATGTGGTTGATAATTTTAATCACATCCTGCAAAACGTTGTTAAGTTCAGATGACATTTTTTGGCTAGCCAGCATTTCTTTATGGACGACACAGTGCATAGAGAGTTTAAGCCCAGGAGTTCAAGACTAGCTTGGGCAACATAGCAAGACCCAGTCTCTACAAAATAAAATAAAATAAAATAAAATAAAAATAAAAGTGAGTTTGCAAATGGCCAATTCTGTTTTTCAAATGATTTGTCAAAAGATGTCACAGGCTGGGGATTAAAACAAGAACTTTGGAGTCACAGCATAGGTACCAATAACTTGTGCTTTGGACATCCACAATGAATGCTAATTTTTCAAAGATAGCTGGTCAAGAGGCAGAGGGATGTGACTTGAACAAATCTGGTTGCTTCAAGGCAACATTAAATTGGTAAAATCCCCACCACCCAGGATACCATTTCAATCTCAAAAACTCAGGACCTGATTTGCTCATGCATTGGTGACATTATTGTTATGGGTAAACTCCTATTAGTCAAATTTATAAAAAATGATGCTACAATCAGAATACTTGGTTGTATTTTACAGGGAAAATCATATTAAGAGAAGACTAACCATTCACATCCTTCAATCACGGCATTCTCTTCAGAAGACAAACTATCTATCCGATTGTTTAACGAGCCCAGAATCAGAAGTTGTTGACTAACAATATACAATTCCAGTTTTTAATGACATCAGTTTAAAATAACCTTACCAACTTCTGAATTAATCTATAGATTAAATGTAATCTCAATGAAAATATCAGAATTGGCAGGCCAACTCTAATGTTTAAATTAAACTACAAAGGACCTAGAATAGTCTAAAAACTTTTTAAAAAAAAAAAAAGAACAAATTAACATTGCCTAATTTTAACAGTTTTTATAACAATGTCACAATTATTATAAAACTAGTAATCAAGAAAGTATCATATTGTTATAAAGATAGACAAAAAGATCAGTGGAACAGAACAAAGAACCCAGAAACAAACAGATCTTCATATATGATCAATTTTCTTTTTTTTTGTGGCTGCCATTTATTTATTGGGTTCTTTTCTGCTCAGAGGATGTAGCAGGGGACTGTCTCTTGCTTATTGCTGTGTGTTCTGTAATATTTGTTGAATGAATGAACTCACACCGGTCTGAGATCTCCAAGCCTCCTCCCCAGGAAAACTCTGTGCCTCCCTAGGACTCCAGATCTGGAATCCATATATGATCAATTTTCAGTGAAGATGTCAAGGAAATCCAATGAAGAAAGAGTAGTCTTTTCAATAAATAGCGGTATATTATTAATTAGATATTTACATGCAAAAAAGGGGAAACTTGACTCTTTCTTTATATCATATTCAATAATTAATTCAGAAAGAACCACAGACCTAAATGTAGGAGCTAAAACTCTAAAACTTCTAGAGAAAAACATAGGAGAAAATCTTTGTTTTAGGGAATCTGTTTTATGTATTATAAGCTGCATCCCTGGCCTCTGCCCCCTTAGTATCAGTAGCAACCCCACATCATAGCCATGAAAAACATCTCCAGACATGGCCAAATGTTCCCTGGGGAGCAACTAGCCCCCATTTGAGAACCACTGGGTTATTTAAAGCACTAGTAACCAACCTTTTTGGCATCAGGGACTGGTTTCATGGAAGACAATTTTTCCATAGACCGGAGGTTGAGGTGGTGGGATGCTTTCAGGATAACTCAAGTGAATTACATTTATTATACTTTATTACTATTATTACATTATAATATATAATGAAATAATTATACAACTCACCATAATGCAGCATCAGAGGAAGCCCTGAGCTTCTTTTCCTACAACTAGATGGTCCCATCTGAGGGCGATGGGAGACAGTGACATCCAAAGTGTGTTGCTTATGTTCAGTCTGCTCTGTAATCTTGTTTTGGTTGCTGTCAGTGCAGAAAACTGTTTCACAAAGACAAAAATAAGATGCCAGAAATGAAAGTAGACGTTTTAGTACATTTGTGGCCATCTCAGGATATTCCGCCTTGTCTTTAATCCAGAATGTTTGGAGGTTTGAAGTTGTCTCAAACATACTTTTTTTTTTTTATTTGGAGTCTCACTCTGTCACCCAAGTTGGAGCGCCGTGGCATACTCATGGCCATCCCAGTGTCCACCTGCTGGGCTAGAACGATCCTTCCACCTCAGCCTTCCAAGTAGCTGGAACTACAGGAACGTATTAATTTTTTATGTATTAGAGACAAGGTCTCTCCAAGTTGCCAAGGCTGGTCTTGAATCCATGGGCTCAGGCAATCCACTTGCCTCAGCCTCCCAAAGTGCTGGGATTACTGGCTGAGCCAACAAGCCCAGCCTCAAACATGCTTTTAAGGCCACCATCATTTGCAATCTCAAGCAGTTGATCCTCTTCTAGCACAGAGTTGATTCACCTGGTTTATTCACAAACGGGGCGTGGATCCATTCTGTCCCAGTTCAGGAGTCTTTTGTGGCTGGGAAGTCATGCTCAAACTCTTTTAAAAGCAATAGGTGATCATGTACCAGGTGGGAGAAAGGCGGCCCTGACTCAGTCCCTTTTTAAATCTCTGCTAATATCTGAAACATGTCAAAAATCCCAATGTTCACTAGTCACCCCCATAATTCCAGTTTGGCTTTGAAGGTAGCCAGGTTATCTGCCTACTTGAACACAGTCGTTCTCCCATAAAGTGACAAGTCGAGTTCATTGAGCAGTTTGAATATGTCATACAAGTAAGCAAGTTTTGCGATCCGTTCTGTGTCACTGAAATGTGGTGACTGTTTTTCTCAAAGAAATTTCTGGAATGGCTCTCATACTCAGAAACTCTGGTCAGTGATCTACCTTTAGAAAGCCATCTCAGGGCTGGGTGCGGTGGCTCACACCTATAATCTCTGCACTTTGGGAGGCCGAGGTGAGAAGATTGCCTGAGCCCACAGGTTCGAGACCAGCCTAGGCAACTTGGTGAGACCTCATCTCTACAATAAATAAAAAAATTTATTTGCTCCCGGCCACTGCAGCCTTGACCTGCTGGGCTCTAGTGATCCTTCCGCCTCAGTCTTAAAAGTAGCTGGAACTACAGGCGTGCACTACCACGCCCAGCTAATTTTTTAATTTATTGTAGAGATGAGGTCTCACCAAGTTGCCCAGGCGGGTCTCGAACCCGCGGGCTTAAGCAAATCACTCACCTTACCCTCCCAAGGCGCAGGATTACAGGCTGAGCCACCGAGCCCAGCTCCAAATGAATTTTTTAAAAAAAAAGCAAAATTGGAGTGTTGAACCCAGGACTCTAATGAGAGAGATAGAGACCACAAAGAACCAGCTCCGATGCAAACACACGAGGGTCTTTATTCAGGCTCGAGTCTGGGCTCACACCCGAAGCAGCAGCTTCAGGGACGAGAGCCCTGATTCATAATGGCAAGCAGTTTTTATGCACAATTACAGAGGGAGGGGAAAGAACTTTAAACTTGATTTTACATGACGGGGTAATTTCTCCTAATGGGTACGGGAACACTTGGTATTGGTGGGTGCTGCCCGTGATTGACAGAAACCCACTTAATGGGCAGAGTGGAATGTTAGATAAGTTAGGTCCATTCAGTCCCTGCGTATGAAGTAACCTGAGCCGGCAGGCAAAGGGTTACATTAGCCCTTTAAGTTTCCATCCCAAGGTATGCTTAGGAAAGCTTGTTTGCTTAACATTTACATAACATAACATGGTCATTATGGGACAACAAAAGCCAAACTTAACAAAGTTTTAAATATGAATGCTGCAAACACATACAGTGAATGTGGGGTAGAAAATCATATACTAATTCTGGGAATTTATAAAATATCACAAGCGTATTATAGCAAGGCAGTTTCTTGTATAAAAGTCTTTGTTCCCTTCAGGTTTACATAGCCACTGCATGTAAATTATCACTGGGATAAAAACCGGTGATAGAGAGCAGCTGGCGCCTCTGAGTCTGCTGCCACCTTGTAGGAATGTCTGAAAGGGGCTTATCGCTTTATCATTTACATCCCGTTGTAAAAGCAGAAGTTAGCCTACTAATTTGGGGCTGACAATGCTTAACCCAAGAGTTCTAAATACAAACATCACTTAGGCCATTATACCATTGGTCATTACCCGGTACCCGACATATGCCTAATTCTACAGGGTCTGAGGTAGGATTTAAAGTACTAAGATTTCATTTGAGGTAGAATTTAAAGTACTAAGATTTCATAAAATACACGAGGTAGGAATACACAAAATATATAGTAAACATGAAGTAGGGATATATGAAATATAGTGAACTAAACACTACTTTTACAGCAAGTATGGTTTTTAAGTTTCCTGGTTTCTTGGGTCTCTCAATAGCATGCTCTTAACCTAAATCTATTTTTGTCCTCTCATTCCCCCCTTCTCATGAGGGTAGAGTGAATCTAATCTTAGATTCCTTTAACATGCTGAGTTGTCTAGGGATACCTGTTGATATTGTTGTTTGAGGACCATAACGTACACAGCGTTTATTCTGGTTTTTACAAAAGTTATTAGTTTGTTTATAATACATGGACCGAAGGTTAGCAACAACAAGAGTATGATCACAGGGCCTATTAAAGCAGACAATAGTGTGGTTAACCAAGGTGAGTAGTTTAACCAACTTTGAAGCCATCCTTGTCTCTGTTCTCATTCTAATTTCCGTTTGGCTAAGCCTTCGTGGACTTTGGCCATGGATTCTTTAACGACACCTGAATGGTCTGCATAGAAGCAGCACTCTTCTCCTAGTGCAGCGCACAGTCCACCCTGATGCAGGAATACTAAATCTAGCCCTCTACGATTCTGCAAGACCACTTCAGATAAGGAAGTTAAGGAATCCTGGAGATGAGAAATGGAGGTCTCTATTCTTTCAATGTCTTGATCTATGGCAGCCCTGAGGCCATCATATTGGTGGCTCTGCGCTGCTAGAGAGGCTATACCTGTCCCTGTTCCTGCCAGTCCGAGTCCAAAGAGGACTGCCAGGGTAATGGCGGTGACTGGCTCCCTCCTCTTTCTCTGGTGGGTACTGTTGCTATATCAGTGAAGTATGTCTTCATCAGTGTGGTAGAGGATTTTAGGGAGCAGTTGGACTAACACACAAAAGCCTCCCCTGGTTTGGCTTAGGACCTGTCCATGGAAGCAAGGAGTTAAACCTGTGGTACAGGCCCACCAACCGTCTCCAGGGGGCAGGTAATAGTCTGAGCTGGTTACTGGCAGCGTAGCATTGCATAGGGACTGAAATTCTGGTGGGGGCCTATGCATAGTCCTTGGCCCATCACCGATTGGAGAGTGAGCCCCTGAGTTGCCGGCTGCCATCTACAAGAACTGGAATTACGCTCAGTTGTATGATTCCCCATTACTGCAATTCCTTCATAATATGGGGGCTGGATGTTATAACATAACCAGCAAGACTGGGTAAATTCTGGCCTTGTGGTATTCAGGAACGTATAAGCTTGGGTAAGTAAGTTCCATAGTGGATGCATGGGGGGTCCGTGTATGGGTTTTAGG
>NW_007258922.1:213564-219033 GCF_000164805.1 Carlito syrichta | reverse complement strand
CTCTGGGACAAATACTGGGTTAGGTCCTATAGCCACGTGGGGGCTCTGAACTATTAATTTTATCATAAAAGTAGCTCCAGGATCCCCTGCCCCGGCACTGTATGTTCTGAGTCCCCACACTTTTCCCATCTCCCATCCTCGAGCATTCCTGCCTTCTTTGGTGAAGCTTATTGTTATGGGGTTACATTGTTCACCTCGGGTAGGGTTGCATCATTTATGGAAGTTGGGGGTACCTGCCCTCTGTACCTGTATTAAGTCGTTGGGCTTGGCAGGGCTCCAATTTATGAAACCTGTGGTGACACAAGACTAGTTGGGGCAATAATACTGAGTGGGATTGTTACAGTTTTTATCTCTGTCATGCCCCGGGCATACGTAAAAGTACCAGTACCTGCCGCTAGTGCCTCCCTGGGTTAATTTCCATTGCATAGCGGCAGTGTGGTAGAATTGGGTCAGATCCCCAGTCATGACTGGAAACCATGTGTGTGGGGGGGTCATGTTTGAAGCTTGCCAAATGACATCACTGGTGGAAAGGTCTATAACCTGCCAGGTTAAGTTCACGGGTTGGTGGGGATTGGGGCTTGCCAGGAGGGATCCTAACCCTGTCATGAAGAAGCAGAAGAAGAAGTATGACATAGTCTTAGCTTTAGAGGATTGTCCTTGTCCCGTTTGCTTTTCCATTCCGGCACGTAGTCCTGCAGTACTGCAAACGGCTCAGCTGGTTGGACGTGGGTGTAGTGGATCCATGGGACGATGCTGTCTACCTTGAGTGCGGTGGGTGTGGTTAAGACGACAACATAGGACCCTTTCCAGTGTGGCTCCAGTGTCTGGTGCTTGTGGCGGCAGACATACACCCAGTCTCCTGGTCTATAACGGTGCGGGTCTGGGGGTGGCCCGGTCTCATAGAGAGCCTTTAGAACAGGCCACACCCGTTCATGTGCCCTTTGCAGTGCCCCCAAAGAAAAAAGAAGTTGTTGGTCATCGAATTCAGTCAGGGTTTCAGATTTCAAGTTCAGAACAATAGACGGCGGAATCCCAAACATAATTTCAAAAGGAGTGAGGCCCATTTTATAAGGGAAGTTACGCACTCTATAGAGGGCGAAGGGGAGGAGAGTCACCCAGTCACTGCCAGTCTCCAAGGCTAATTTGGTTAGGGTCTCTTTTAATGTTCTATTCATACGCTCTACCTGCCCTGAACTTTCGGGTCTATATGCACAATGTAATTTCCAGTCTGCCCCAAGAACCCGAGCTATTCCCTGTGTTACCTTAGAGACAAAGCTTGGTCCATTGTCTGATCCTATCCGGATAGGGAATCCATACCTTGGCATGATGTCTTCTAGGAGCTTCTTGGCTACTATTTGAGTCGTTTCATGTTTCGTGGGAAACGCCTCAGTCCAACCTGAAAAAGTATCTATAAACACCAGTAAATACCTGTAACCATATTTTCCAGGCTTTACTTCCATGAAGTCTACTTCCCAGTATGCTCCTGGCCGGTCTCCTCTAAACCTGGTTCCTGGGTTAGATTTGTGTGCAGAGGCATTAGTTACCCGGCAAGCATGGCACTTGTCTATGATTTGTGCAATTTTGTGGTATGAGTCTTTGATGGTTATCTTTGCATGGTGTATTAGGTCTCTCATCTTTTTTATTCCCATGTGTGTACTCCTGTGCATTTTTGTGAGAAGCCATTGTCCTAATTTTTCTGGTAAAATTACGCTGCAGTCTGCCACCCTCCACCAACCATGCAAGCACTGCACCATTGGTTGTCATTTAATCCAGTTCAAATCTTCCTCCGTGTATTCTGGGCTGTTTGGCAATACTGGTGACCCTGGATCTGGCAGCGAGGTCACTAAGACACGGTTCAGGGAAAGAGTTGCCTCCTTTGCTTTTAAATCTGCCAAGCGATTGCCCCCTGGCTACCGGCGTGTCCGCAGTCTGGTGCCCTGGGCAATGAATGATGGCTACTGCCTTAGGTAACCAGAGGGCCTGTAATAAGTTAAGGATCTCAGCCTTATTTTTAATAATTTTCCCTTCTGCTGTCAGTAGCCCCCTTTCTCTGTAGATGGCCCCATGTACATGTGCTGTGGAGAAGGCATACCTGCTGTCAGTGTAGATGTTTACTCGTTTCCCCAGCCCCAGAGTCAGTGCCTTGGTTAGCACGACTAATTCGGCTCGTTGTGCTGAAGTCCCGACTTTCAGTGGCTCCGCCCAAACTGTCTCCATTTCTGTGGTTATGGCAGCCCCTGCATATCTGGCCCTGTTCCGGATAAAGCTGCTGCCATCGGTGTACCAGATGGCTTCGACGTTAGGCAAGGGCTGGTCTTGGAGATCGGGCCTCACTCCGGGTACCTGGGCCGGGATTTCCTGACAATCGTGGAGGGGCACCTCCCAGTCCGGACTGGGGAGCAACATAGCCGGGTTTAAGGAGGCGGGAGTCTGGAACAAAATTCTAGCAGGATTTAAAAGTAAGCCCTGGTAGTGCGTTAACCGGGCGTTACTTATTCATCGATCTGGAGGTTGTCTGAGCACCCCTTCGATGGCATGGGGGGCAGTGACATACAGTTCCTGCCCCATGGTTATTTTATCAGCGTCCTTGACTATAGTGGCAACTGCTGCGATGATTTTTAAACATGGGGGCCACCCTGCCGCTACTGAATCTAATTTTTTCGAAAGATAGGCTATGGGCCTTTTCCAGGGACCCAGCTGCTGTACTAGGACTCCTTTTGCAATTCCTTTTAGCTCATCTACATATAGATAAAATGGCTTTGTCAAATCAGGTAGCTCAAGGGCTGGGGCTGAGAGTAATGCTTGCTTGAGGCTGCTAAAGTCTTGGCTCATAGCCTCCGTCCAAACAAAATCCTGTTTGTTTTTAGTGGCCTCATATAGAGGCTTAGCTAACTCAGCGAACCCAGGTATCCACAAGCGACAGAAACCCGCTGACCCCAAGAACTCGCGTACTTGTCGGACATTCTGTGGTGGGGGTATTTTTAGGACTGTCTCTTTCCTGGCGTCCGTCAGCCACCTCTGCCCTTCTTTTATTTTGTACCCCAGGTAGCTCACCTCTGTTCTGCAGATTTGTGCCTTTTTGACTGAGGCACGGTACCCCAGGGTGCCCAGAGTCTGCAGCAAGTCCTTGGTGCCTCGCAGGCATGTGTCTTGGTCCTCTGCCGCTAGTAGGATATCATCTACATACTGTAACAAAGTCGGGTTAGGGTTTCTTGTATGGAACTCACTCAAGTCCTCATGTAGAGCCTCATCGAAGATGGTGGGTGAGTTCTTGAATCCTTGGGGCAGTCGCGTCCTGGTGAGCTGGCCGCTGATGCCTCTCTCCGGGTCCGTCCACTCGAAGGCGAAAATGTCCTGACTCCTTGGGGCCAAGAGCAGGCTGAAAAAGGCATCTTTTAAATCCAACACTGTGTACCATGTTCTGGCTGGGGGCAGAGCAGTAAGTAGTGTGTAGGGATTCGGGACTGTAGGGTGTATGTCCATCACCCGCCAGTTGACCTCGCGCAGGTCCTGGACTGGAAAAGGGGTGTATTCCAGGATGACTGACAGGGCTGCAGTATTCCTGTATCTAGTAACCACCGGATGTGAGGAGTTATGCCCTCTCATGCGGCTAGGGGCTTTGGGTACTGTCGGACCCTGACTGGATCGGCTCCTGCTTTGAGCTCAATGAACACTGCTGGCCGGTGTTTGGCTAGTCCCACTCCCCCCCGTCTCTGCCCATGCCTGGGGAAAGTCCTGCAACCATTGGTTTATATCTTCTACTGGTGGCGGTGGGTCCTGGTGGAGGCGATACTCGTCCTCTAAGTTGACTGTAAGCACCTGGATAGGGTATCCATCTCTGTTTAAGACTTCAGTGCCTTTCGAGTGGAAGTGGATTTGAGCGCCCACCTTAGTAAGCAAGTCCTGGCCTAACAGGGGGTATGGGCAGTCCGGAATAACTAGGAAGGAATGTGACACCTGGCCTACACCAAGGTCCACCGTTCTTTGGGTAGTCCATGGATATGGCTTGGTGCCTGTGGCCCCTTGCTCCCTTGTGACTTTATTTGCTACTTTTCCATGTGGCGTTAATAGGACAGAATGCTGCGCGCCTGTGTCCACGTGGAATTGTGTGGGTTTCCCCTCCACCTTCAACGTTACCCTGGGCTCGGGGAGGGGATCCGAACCCTGACCTCCCTAATGTTCTAGGGTTAGGACTTCCGGCTCGTTTAAGGTAGGCTCTGGAAATCTTTCTGGACATTCTCTTGCCCAGTGCCCTTCCTTTTTGCAGTATACACACTGGTTTCTACCTAATCTGGGGCGTCCCCTCTGGAAACCATTTTTCCTATCTGGCCTCCTGGCCAGTTGCTTGAAGTGCCTCTGTTTTTCTCGGGGGTCACTGGCGGCAGTGGCTAGCAGGATTTTAGCCAAGTTGTGGGTCTGGCGATTGTTTACCCTGGCCTGTTGGTCTTCTGGACTTTCTCGGTTATTAAATACCCTTTTTGCCACTATTAATAAATCTTGGAGGCTTTTCTCACCTAACCTTTCTATTTTCTGCAACTTTTTTCTAATGTCTGGGGCAGCCTGGTTAATAAAAGCCATCATGACTGCTGCCTTGTTCTCCGGTGCCTCTGGATCCATTGGAGTATGCTGCCTGAAGGCCTCCATAACCCTTTCCAGGAAGGCAGCCGGGCTTTCATCCTTATCCTGCCTAACATCATATACCCTGGCCAAATTAGTGGGGTTGCGTGCCGCAGCCCTGAGACCTGCCATTAGTGTCTGGCGGTAGACTCGGAGCCTCTCCTTACCTTCAGCCGTGTTGAAGTCCCATGCTGGACAAGACAAAGGAACTGTCGCATTGATGATATCTGGATTTTGGGTCGGCTGCCTGTCTTCGCCCAGAACCAATTTCCAGGCTTCCGTCTGAATACGTTCCCTTTCCTCCATTGTGAAGAGAACTTTTAAGAGCATTTGGCAATCATCCCAAGTAGGCTGGTGGGTAAAAAGAATACTCTCTAACAGGTCAGTTAAATCTTTTGGATTTTCAGAGAATTTAGCCACTTGCGTTCTCCAATTATATAAATCAGAGGTGGAGAACGGCCAATAGTGAAGGGGCGGCTCTCCAGTTTCATCTGGAGGCCCAACAGCATGGAGGGGGAGCATGGTGGAGTCTGCGGGTCCCTCCTCCGGCGCTGGGGCTCCCCGGCCAGTGCATCCCCATGTTCCTGCTGCCGGTCCGCACCGGAGTTCCTCTGCTCAGGGCGCAGGAGCCGGTTCCCCAGCGGCCCCCTCCGCGGCACCCCCTTCGGGTGCCGGGGGTGCCGAGGGGGCCCTTGGGTAAGGTGGGGGGAAAAACGAATCCTCTTGCTCGGAGTCCGGCAGGACCGGATAGAGCGGAGGTTTGGTCTGTGCCTTGTCTTCCAGAGGCCTGCCGTTTGGCTCGCCATTCTTGATTTTTTTCTCCTTTGCGGCCAGAATCTGATATGTCGGACC
>NW_007258922.1:212048-213544 GCF_000164805.1 Carlito syrichta | reverse complement strand
AGATGGCCCCATGTACATTTGCCCTGGCGAAGGTGTACTTGCTGTCAGTGTAGATGTTTACTCGTTTCCCTGCCCCCAGAGTCAGTGCCTTCATCAGCGCGACTAATTCGGCTCATTGTGCTGAAATCCCGGCTTTCAGCGGCTCCGCCCAAACTGTCTCTGTTTCTGTGGTTACGGCGGCCCCTGCATACCTGGCCCCGTTCCGGATAAAGCTGCTGCCGTTGGTGTACCAGATGGCTTCGACGTTAGGCAAGGGCTGGTCTTGGCGATCGGGCCTCACTCTGGGTACCTGGGCCAGGATTTCCTGACAGTCGTGGAGGGGCGCCTCCCAGTCCGGATTGGGGAGCAACGTAGCCGGGTTTAAGGAGGCGGGAGTCTGGAACAAAATTCTAGCAGGATTTAAAATAAGCCCTGGTCGTGCGTTAACCGGGCATTACTTATCTATTGATCTGGAGGTTGTTTGAGCACCCCTTCGATGGCATGGGGGGCAGTGACTTGCAGTTCCTGCCCCATGGTTATTTTATCGGCGTCCTTGACTATAGTGGCAACTGCTGCAATGATTTTTGAGCATGGGGGCCACCCTGCCGCTACTGGATCTAATTTTTTCGAAAAATAGGGTATGGGCCTTTTCCAGGGACCCAGCTGCTGTACTAGGACTCCTTTTGCAATTCCTTTTAGCTCATCTACATATAGATAAAATGGCTTTGTCAAATCAGGTAGCCCAAGGGCTGGGGCTGAGAGTAACTCTTGCTTGAGGCTGTTAAAGGCTTGGTTCATAGCCTCCGTCCAAACAAAATCCTGTTTGTTTTTAGTAGCCTCATATAGAGGCTGAGCTAACTCAGCGAACCCAGGTATCCACAAGTGACAGAAACCCGCTGACCCCAGGAACTCGCGTACCTGTCGGACATTCTGCAGTGGGGGTATTTTTAGAACTGTCTCTTTCCTGGTGTCCGTCAGCCACCTCTGCCCTTCTTTTATTTTGTACCCCAGGTAGCTCACCTCTGTTCTGCAGATTTGTGCCTTTTTGGCTGAGGCGCGGTACCCCAGGGTACCCAGAGTCTGGGGCGTCCCCTCTGGAAACCGCTTTTCCTATCTGGCCTCCCGGCCAGTTGCTTGAGGTGCCTCTGTTTTTCTCGGGGGTCACTGGCAGCAGTGGCTAGCAGGATTTTAGCCAAGTTGCGGGTCTGGCGATCATTTACCCTGGCCTGTTGGTCCTCTGGACTTTCTTGGTTATTAAATACCCTTTCTGCCACTATTAATAAATCTTGGAGGCTTTTCTCACCTAACCTTTCTATTTTCTGCAACTTTTTTCTAATGTCTGGGGCAGCCAGGTTAATAAAAGCCATCATGACTGCTGCCTTGTTCTCCGGTGCCTCCGGGTCCATGGGAGTATACCGCCTGAAGGCCTCCATAACCCTTTCCAGGAAGGCAGCCAGGCTTTTCATCCTTATCCTGCCTAACATCATATACCCTGGCCAAATTAGTGGGCTTGCGTG
>NW_007258922.1:210895-212019 GCF_000164805.1 Carlito syrichta | reverse complement strand
CCACCTGTGCCTGTGGTGGAACAAAAGCCTTGGCCCATGGGGAAGGGTTATGAATAACATCCTGCCACAACAGGATATAGGGTACCTGGTCCGGATGGCCACATTTCTCCCGGAGAATAACATCTTTAACCTGAAAAACAATATGTGGTGAAAATGTGCCTTCCGGTGGCCAACCTATGCTAAAGGCCGGCCACTCTGACTTGCAGAGTTCCTGGAGCTGTCTTTTGTGAATAATTACATTCAGATTGTCAGCCTTTTCTTTAACGTCCGAGAAATGATCAGTCATGAGAGTTAGAGGAGAGGTTAGTTTCTGTCCCATGTTTTCCATCCACAACAAAACATAGACAAAGACAGTAGACAATAGGACACTACTAACATAGAAATACATTTTTCTACGGCCGTAGAGACAAAGACAAAGCCGATCTGAAGGCAAGGCCGCACCTCTCGGTGCTGGGCTACCTTCAGATATGAGGACAGCGCTATCCTCCGAATGGGGGCCTGGTGGGTGCCCGAAAAATCGGGCATACCAGGTGACCCCCGCTCCTGCCTGGCTCACCAATGCAACTGGGAGCTGAACTAAACTTAGTCTGGGTCTGCGCCTCTCGCGCCTGGACCCCCTCTGAGCCCGCGCTTTCCAGTGCTTAGGCTCCTTGAGATCGAGGGACATCTCCCAAGACCTCTGGCCGGGAAGGTCCTAGAGCGCATCCGCTCTACCTTATTCCAGCCTTATAAAATGGATATCGATATCCTACCAGAAGCGCGTGTGCACTTACCCACTGGCTAAGACCCTTCGGGCTGGAGTCTAGGAGGTCTCTGAAGTTCTCGCTGGGGCCTCCAAATGTTGAACCCGGGACTCTAATGAGAGAGATAGAGACCACAAAGAGCCAGCTCCGATGCAAACACACGAGGGTCTTTATTCAGGCTCAAGTCTGGGCTCACGCATGAAGCCCATAGAGGCTTCATGAACCAGAGCCCTGATTCATAATGGCAAGCAGTTTTTATGCACAATTACAGAGGGAGGGGAAAGAACTTTAAACTTGATTTTACATGATTGGGTAATTTCTCCTAATGGGTATGGGAACACTTGGTATTGGTGGGTGCCGCCCGTGATTGACAGAAACCCC